>NC_053026.1:419432739-419732739 GCF_003073215.2 Triticum urartu | reverse complement strand
AGTAGCACCATGATCTTCATAGTACAGAGTCTCTCATGTTATCACTTTCATATACTAGTGGGAATTTTTCATTATAGAACTTGGCTTGTATATTCCAACAATGGGCCTCCTCAAGTGCCCTAGGTCTTCGTGAGCAAGAAAGTTGGATGCACACCCACTAGTTTCTTTTGTTGAGCTTTCATACATTTATAGCTCTAGTGCATCCGTTGCATGGCAATCCCTACTCCTTGCATTAACATCAATCGGTGGGCATCTCCATAGCCCATTGATTAGCCTCGTTGATGTGAGACTTTCTCCTTTTTTTTCTTCTCCACATAACCCCCTCATTATATTCTATTCCACCCATAGTGCTATGTCCGTGGCTCGCGCTCATATATTGCGTGAAAGTTTATAGGTTTGAGATTACTAAAGTATGAAACAATTGCTTGGCTTGTCATCGGGGTTGTGCATGATGAGAGCATTCTTGTGTGACGAAAATGAAACATGATTAAACTATATGATTTTGTAGGTATGAACTTTCTTTGGCCATGTTATTTTGAGAAGACATAATTGCTTAGTTAGTATGCTTGAAGTATTATCATTTTTATGTCAATATGAACTTTTGTCTTGAATCTTTCGGATCTGAATATTCATACCACAATTAAGAAGAATTACATTAAAATTATGCCAAGTAGCACTCCGCATCAAAAATTCTCTTTTTATCGTTTACCTACTCGAGGACGAGCAGGAATTAAGCTTGGGGCTGCTTGATACGTCTCCAACGTATCTATAATTTTTGATTGCTCCATGCTATATTATCTACTGTTTTGGACATTATTGGGCTTTATTATCCACTTTTATATTATTTTTGGGACTAACCTACTAACCGGAGGCCCAGCCCAGAATTGCTGTTTTTGCCTATTTCAGTGTTTTGGAGAAACAGAATATCAAACGGAGTCCAAACGGAATGAAACCTTCGGAAACGTGATTTTCTCATCAGATAAGATCCAGGAGACTTGGACCCTCCGTCAAGAAAGCCACGAGGCGGTCACGAGGGTGGAGGGTGCCCCCCTAGGGCACGCCCCCTGCCTCGTGGGCCCCTTGAAGGTCCACCGACGTACTTATTGCTCCTATATACACCTACGTACCCCCAAACTATCGGGGACGGAGCCAAAAACCTAATTCCACCGCCGCAACTTTCTGTATCCACGAGATCCCATCTTGGGGCCTGTTCCGGAGCTCTGCTGGAGGGGGCATCGATCACGAAGGGCTTCTACATCATCATCCAAGCCCCTCCGATGAAGTGTGAGTAGTTTACTTCAGACCTACGGGTCCATAGTTAGTAGCTAGATGGCTTCTTCTCTCTTTTTGGATCTCAATCCAATATTCTCCCCCTCTCTTGTGGAGATCTATTCAATGTAATCTTCTTTTTGCGGTGTGTTTGTTGAGACCGATGAATTGTGGGTTTATGATCCAGTCTATCTATGAATAATATTTGAATCTTCTCTGAATTCTTTTATGTATGATTGGTTATCTTTGCAAGTCTCTTCAAATTATCAGTTTGGTTTGGCCTACTAGATTGGTTTTTCTTGCCATGGGAGAAGTGCTTAGCTTTGGGTTCGATCTTGTGGTGTCCTTTCCCAGTGACAGAAGGGGCAGCAAGGCACGTATTGTATTGTTGCCATCGAGGATAAAAAGATGGGTTTTTTCTCATATTGCATGAAACTATCCCTCTACATCATGTCATCTTGCTTAAGGCATTACTCTGTTTTTAACTTAATACTCTAGATGCATGCTGGATAGCGGTTGATGAGTGGAGTAATAGTAGTAGATGGAGGCAGGAGTCGGTCTACTTGTCTCGGACGTGATGCCTATATACATGATCATACCTAGATATTCTCATAACTATTCTCAATTCTGTCAATTGCTCAACAGTAATTTGTTCACCCACCGTAGAATACTTATGCTCTTGAGAGAAGCCACTAGTGAAACCTATGGCCCCCGGGTCTCTCTCTCATCATATCAATCTCCATCAAATTATTATTGCTTTGCTTTTACTTTGCCTTTTACTTTTTACTTTGCATCTCTATACCAAAAATACCAAAAATATTATTTATCATCTCTATTAGATCTCACTTTTGTAAGTGACCGTGAAGGGATTGACAACCCCTAAGCGTGTTGGCTGCGTTGAGCTATTGTTTTTGTGTAGGTACGAGGGACTCGCGTGTAGCCTCCTACTAGATTGATACCTTGGTTCTTAAAAACAGAGGGAAATACTTACGCTACTTTGCTGCATCATCCTCTCCTCTTCGGGGAAATCCAACGCAATGCTCAAGAGGTAGCAGTGACCGTTTGTGTTTTCTGGACGCTTATTCTGGTTATCATCAGATCAAAATGGCAGTTAAGGACCAGGAGAAGACAGCTTTTATAACTCCTTTTGGATCCTTCTGCTATGTCTCCATGCCCTTTGGGCTCAAGAGTGCCCAGGCGACTTTTCAACGCTGTGTTCAGAATTGTCTTCATAAAAAGATTGGGCGCAATGTTCATGCATATGTGGATGATATTGTGATAAAGTCCAGGTAGGAGGAAACATTGATAGATGATTTGAGAGAAACCATTGACAACCTCCGGGTTTACAAGATGGTGCTCAATCCAGAAAAGTGTGTCTTTGGTGTCCCGGCAGGCAAACTCTTGGGTTTTCTGGTGTCAAACAGAGGCATTGAGGCTAATCCGAAAAAAATCTTAGCAATTACATCTTTGGCTAAACCGGCATGTATCAATGACGTTCAATGTTTGGCCGGCCGGATTGCGGCTTTGAGCCGGTTTATCAGTCGTCTTGGGGAGAAGGCTATCCCTTTATATGAGATGCTAAAGAAAAGAAGATGATTTTGTCTGGAGCGAGGCAGCTGATAAAGCGTTTGAGGATCTGAAGAGGCAGTTAGCTAAACCGCATGTGCTTGCAGCCCCGATCGATAAAGAGTCGTTATTGCTGTATGTGGCTGCGAATGCCGAGCTGTTAGCGTGGCTATTGTGGTGGAGCGCAAGGAAGCTGGAAAGGAATATCCAGTTCCACGGCCGGTTTATTATATCAGTGAGGTGCTCATTGAATCAAAGCAGAGGTATCCACATTGGCAGAAGCTGGTGTATGGGGTGTTTATGGCAAGATGGAAGCTCAAACATTATTTTCAGGGTCATCCTATTATAGTGGTCAGTTCAGCCCCTCTGGGAGATATCATTCAAAACAGAGAAGCAACTAGCTGGATTGCCAAGTGGGCTATTGAGCTTGGACCTCACGGGCTCAAATACATACCTCGCACAGCGATCAAATCCCAAGCACTTGTGGACTTCATCAATGATTGGACAGAGTTGCAGGCACCAGAGGAAAAGCCAGATAACACGTATTGGACTATTCACTTTGATGGATCCAGACAGTTGGAGGGCTCGGGGGCTGGAGTCATATTCACTTCCCCATGAGGTGACATGTTTTGTTATGTCCTCCATTTAATGTTTCCTTGTACTAACAATGCAGCTGAGTACGAGGCCTTACTCCACTGTCTTCGAATGGCTAAGGAGATGAACTTAAGCCGGGTTAAGTGCTTTGGGGATTCAGATCTGGTGGCTTAATAGGTGTCTGGCACTTGGGACTCTAAAGACCAAATCATGGCTGCATATCGACGAGAGGTGGACACAGTGGCTGGTCACTTCAAGGGTTATCAAGTGGACCATATAGACCGATGAAAGAACGAAGCAGCGGACGCTTTAAGCCGCCTTGGTTCTTAGCGTAAACCAGTCCCACCAAATGTCTTCCTTGATATACTGCATAATCCGTCGGTCAAGGTACCAACAGAGGAGGAGTTGGCTATTCCTGACCCGGAGGTTCAATTGGTGGCAGCTTTGCATGTCATACCGGATTGGACAATCCCGTACCTAGCTTACATGAACCGGGGCGAGTTACCGGAGGATGAAACCTTGGCCCGACAGGTAATCCGGCGTTCCAAGTCAATGACCATAATCAGCGGGGAGTTACATCGTTAGAGCGTCACAGGGGCAATTCAGCGTTGTGTCTCTCCTCAGGAGGGTTGTGAGATTTTGCGAGAAATCCATGAAGGGGATTGTGGTCATCACGCCGGTTCAAAGTCTTTGGTGGCTAAAGCTTTTCGCCACGGTTTCTATTGGTTAACAGCTCATGCTGATGCTGAGGATTTAGTTAAGCGATGTGACGGTTGTCAAAAATTTGCACGTCGTGCTCATATTCCGGCTCAGGAGTTGAGGATGATTCCAATAAAATGGCCGTTTGCGACTTGGGGGCTTGATATGGTTGGACCCTTTAAGCGCTCCAAGGACAAAAAAACTCACTTATTAGTGGCAGTTGACAAGTTCACCAAATGGGTGGAAGCAGAGCCAGTTAGTAAGTGTGATGCGGCCACGGCGGTTCAGTTCATCAAAAAGGTGATATTCCGGTTTGGCTTTCCCCACAGTATTATAACTGATAATGGTACTAATCTGTCAAAGGGAGAGATGGAGGATTTTTGCCGACGTGAGCACATCTGGCTTGACATAGCATCGGTGGCTCACCCCCAGTCTAACGGTCAAGCAGAGAGGGCAAAACAAGAAATTTTGAGAGGTATTAAACCCCGGCTTATGGTTCCTTTGAAACAGACACCGGGTTGTTGGGTTGAGGAGTTACCTTCTGTGTTATGGAGCATCAACACCACACCCAATAGATCTACGGGTTACACGCCTTTCTTCATGGTTTATGGAGTGGAGGCAGTTCTTCCTAGTGACATACGTCACGACTCGCCCCGTGTGGAAGATTATATTGAAGCTGATAATGAGACAACACGTCAGGACTCACTGGACTTGTTAGATGAGGAGCATGATCTTGCAGCAGTACGTTCGACGATTTATCAACAAGATCTCCGACGTTATCACAGCCGCCAGGTTAAGACTAGAACCTTTCAAGAGGGCGATTTGGTGCTCCGGCTCATCCAGGATCAGACTGATATGCACAAGTTATCCCCACCTTGGGAAGGACCATTTGTGGTCAGCAAGAATCTGCACAACGGGTCATACTACCTCATTGATGTTCGAGAGCGCAAAGACTCAAGTAAATCAGAGGAGGAGACCAAGCGGCCGTGGAATATAGCTCTTCTTCGTCCTTACTATACTTGAGCCACATGCTCTTCTTATGTACATGTTTATGACAATGTATATATTATATAATAAACCGGAGCCTCGAATAAAGCGGGGTCTCTGTTCTTTTTACATCATGTGTGAGCTTACAAGGCGCTTCTGTTGATACAACGGAGTTTTACTAAACCGGCCTATACGGCCACACGGATATAAAGAAAATCACCAGGGGGCTTGGTCGTATCCGAACCATAGCTACACCTCTTCATCAGTTTTAAACCACAAGGGGATGTCACTAGGGGGCTTGGTTGTCTTCACACAATCGCTACACCTCTTGATAGGCTTTAAGCCAAAAGGAAATTATATGGAGCCAAAGAGAGTCTGTTGCGTTAAGCACAGCTCAAACATAGGTCACCATTGAGCATAGCTCACATGTTACCTGGGGGCTCCTTGCTTCTCAAAGAACAATGAGTTTTGAACCCTTGTAATAGGCTATCAAGCCAGGCTTGGAAGCCAGGTGTATTCACCTAAAACCCCTGGTTATCCTGCCTCTTTAAGTAAGCTACTCCGTCCAGGTAAACCTGGTATGACCCATCGAACATTTGACAAGTCAATCCCATGGACCCTGAACTTGTCAAAGTTAAATCAGTGATTGGTTAAAGATTGAGGTCCATCTTAAAAGTCTTTGCAAAATGGTTTAACTCAGCGGCCTGGCAGCACATGAAAAGCCTTGATTTAGGTCCTGGCAGCCCATGAAAATCCTTGCATGTTTCTTTCATTTTTGCTATTTTTATGTTAAGGTGTTTATAAACATTTTTCTGACAAACCGGTGTTCATTACAACCCGGCTTGACTTTCAACGCTTAGTTGTCAGTACATGATCAGATTCTAAACCGGTAGCAAACTGCTCCGGTCTGGTTTTGACTAGATATCACCATTCTTATAAAAACAACTCAACGGCTTTTTAGCCCAATATGATTTCTACATGCAACGGTAAGAGGGCCAGGAGTTATCAATACTCCGGATTGGTGTTTTCACCTTTACCATACAAGCAGTTGGTCAACCAACGAGGTATGTTGCAGATGTTGTTTTTAAACCAAACTTTGATTATCCATCCAAGTATTGTATATTTTTGGGCATCATGACCCGTCCAGTGGTAAACCACCAGGACACTTTCAAGTTCTTGTATTCAGGAACACAAATCATCATGGGCAATGCATAAATAGATCTCAAAAAGTGATACAAGTTTTCCACATGTTAAAGCAACATAAACATGCTCGAGGGCATGACAGATAATGGGGTTTTTGCTATCCTATTACAAGAAGCTTCATAAGGGCTCCAATTGAATAATTGTTTCAAAGTAGTGGCACACAGTAACTGGTAAACCGGTTGCCGGTTCAAGATGTTTCGTCTGGATGTCTTGATGGTTGAGGATCATTTGGTGCAATCACTTCTTCTTCATCCCTCCCCAGACGCTGGAAATCAACCGTTGACCAATCGATTCCAGTTAAAGCTTGAAACACGGCTTCTTCATGGATAAGGCTGGAGGGGTTAATGTTAGGAGCGTAAGTATGCTTACGGATTGGAGGCACAAGTTCTTCGACTTCATGGATTTCGGCAGGCTGTCTCTTCCCTTCAGTGTCGTAAGCCGGCTGGAAATGAGATAAGTCTGTGTCTTCTGCCAGTTTGCTGGCTATTGGCCGCATCTTCTTTGTCAGCCTTCAGAGATCATAATTGTTGAAGTTTGAACCATCCTCCTTCACACCTGGATATCCTTTAATAATGTCGTCCGCTTCAAGATCCGGAATCCATGCCTTGGCCTAGATTAGTGCGGTCAGCGCTCCTGCTCTTGCGGCTGCCTTCTTCAGTTCAGTAATCCGGGCTGGTAGCATGGCCAGTTTCTCAAGGGTTTCTTTTATCAGTGTTGGTGCCGGTTTATTGTAGGCTGCAGTGCATATAGCATGCTGGGATCCAGAGTAAAGCTATTCTATTAAGGTGTAAGCCGCTTTAAGCTTCATCCGCATATTAGCGCCCAGATGAGTAATGCGAGTGCCTGTCATGGTTTAATATCAGCCAAACTGGTAAACAATAAGATCTCATGAATTGGACAAACAGCATAAGGAGATACTTACCAAATACAGCGGATGTCATGGCGTTGATTTGCCGCTTCAAGCCAGTTAGTTCATCTACAACTGGCTTTAGGGCTGTTTTGACATCCTTAGCTCTTTTGGTTAAACCGGCCTTTTCGGTTTCCCAGACAGCACGCTCCTTGTTAACAGTCTCCTTTAGATTTTCCATAGCTATCAGGGCATTGGTCAGCTCCTCCTTGGCTTTCACAGCCTCTACTTGTTGGGACTTCACGTTCTCTTGCAGGTCAGCGGTTCGGGCATCTTTATTGCTTAGCTCGGCCTGTAACATCGAAGATATGTCAACAACAGGATATGTATTTTCTAAGTACTAAGCGTATAACAAGTAATGCACTTAGTACTTGGGGGCTAATGCCTATTTGCGCTATTATCAATACATCATTTATAAGTCTCAAGAACAATGCAAGCATTATCCTTGACACTTGGGGGCTAATGTACATCTGTTCAAAACTGACGCATGGATTCAAGACCCGGATTACCTCGCAAAGCTAAACCGGCCTTTGGGGGCTACACTGATGAAAGCTACATAACTACATCGGTAAAGTATCGGTTTTGTTTTCACTAAGGACCTGGCATATTAAGGATCAGAATGAGAAGATTACAGTATTACAAAGTCCCGGTTTAAGATTAACATCATAAAATGGCCCTTGGGGCTACTTGGGCTGGTGTTTCAACTTTGGAATCAATAAATAAAGGGAGATGAAAATACCTCATAGTGTTCCTTCATAAAATTCACCAAATCGGCCTCATAATCTCGGTTTGAGTGCAGACGGTTTAAAAAACCGGAATGGAGTTCTTCAGCGCTGAGATGAGCATAACTTGACAAATCAGTGCTCCATTTGCCCTTCTCCATGGCAGCACACTCTTCTTTGGCGCTATGTTTGGCCAAGATTACAGGATGGCCAGGAGAGTTGTGGCCCATGCCAGTAATGATAACGTCATCTCCTGGGCCTCCAATAGTTTTTGTGGGTGATGGTGGAGTGCTAGTAACTCTCATCGGACTAGCCTGGATTGGAGCTGCTGGTTTAGTATCAGGAACAGCAGTATCAGCTTCAGTTTGTTCATTGATATTCCCGTCTTGAGGGGGTGGCTCATCAAAGGTAGCGTTAGGATGGGGACCCTCCGGTTCACGAGTTTGGTCCAGTTCATCTGTTTGTTCCTGTTCAAGAACCACCTGGTCTTCAGACGGATTGTTCACCCAAGTTTTTTTGCTGGGTCTGGCCTTGGCTCTGCAAACAAAAATAAAAGATGTAAAAATTTAGCATATTGCTCAGAATATGTAAAACATTCGAAGAAAGGGTTTGAGTACTTACCCAGCTATAGTTTTGAGAGGAGGGAGTTGGGTTGCTGTTGACTCGCCATAGGATGAGGGAGGTGTCACCTGATAATTTGAATCAGACGGATTAAGAGGTTGTCTGGAATCACCTGCCTTGGGATAAGAATTGTCAGAAGTGGGGGAGACCTCCGATTGGCACTTCCGAACCGGCGTATCAGGTAAACCGGCCGAAGTGACCTGTTGGCCGCTGTGCCGGGTTGTCCGACGAGCTTCATGCTGCTGCATCTTCAAAATAAATGTTGGATCCAAGTAAGCAAGAGGATGAGAAAAGCTTACTTTCCGGACCACGTGACGGGTTTTTTGTGTTGGCATAGAGTCTGAACCGGAGGAAAGGGTAATTACCTCTACATCATCAGCCTGGCTGCCTTCTACGTCCTCCTGATAAAGATCATTGTTAATGAGATGCATGAAAAGGGAGCCAAGGGAGTCAAGTTCTACCTCAACTTCCGATTCCTCTGCATCTTCATCAAGTTCCATGTTGATACGTTCGGCTGTTTTCCGCTTTGAGGTTCGCTTGACGGCTTTGGTTTTGGGACGGGATGGCTTTCCCGCTTGATCTGCGGATTTCCTCTTCCAGACAGGATCATCACCCTGTTTATACTCAAACCGAAGAAAGTTTACAAGTTGAACAATTTAAAGATATTAAAGATAAAAAGGAAGTATAGTGCTTACAGCAGGCGGTTTATTTTGAGTGTAGAAGGGGTTCAAGCCGGTTTGGCGACAGACTGATTCTGATTCATTCAAAATTTTCTTAATGCCTTCAGTGACCTCTTCATCGGTTAACTGAATGTTGATGTGGTGTTGGGGGTCTTCTAATTCACCGGTGTACTCACACATTAAACCGGGGCGGCGGCTTAGTGGCAAGATGCTCCAAGATATCCAGCAACGCACAAAATCAACGCCTGATAAACCGTTGGCCATAAAGGCCGGGAGCTTGGCGAGTTGAGGGGCATATGTGGCCCATTTCGCAGAACATAAACGTTGCAGCAATGGATGAGTGTTGGAAAGCCGGTGGTCACGATAGCCTGGAAGAGGGTTCTCATCTTCAGGAGAGGTATCTATGCAGTAGAACCAAGTCTGGTTCCAGTCCTTAGGGTGACTGTGCAATTTCGCATGAGGGAATTTAACTTCTTTCCACTTTTGAACAGAGACACCACCAAGTTTAGTGTTGGGACCGTTTACAAATTCTGTACGCCGGTTCAGATGAAAAAAGTCCCGGAACAACTCAACAGTTGGTTCTTCTTGTAAGTACACTTCACAGAAGACTTGGAAGTTGCATAGATTGGACACCGAGTTGGGTCCGATATCTTGAGGATGGAGTTGGAAACTGGCAAGAACATCTCGGATAAACTTCGACCCGGGCGGTTTGAAACCACGGCCTATGTGGTCGACAAAGACCACTACCTCACCCTACCTCGGGGTAGGAGGATTCTCTGTTCCTGGAACTTTCCATCGAATTTCAGTTTTCTTGGGCAAGGTGCCGATATTGACCATTCCGTTCAACTGTTCTTCGGTGACCCGGGAAGGAGCCCAGTTGCAAGCGTAAAACTGTTTGGCCATTGTGAAACGAAAAGCTGAAAAAGAAATGACGGTTTACAAATCATTCATGGTGGTATATGAGATGCAATGGAATAAAGATATACAGATATGTGAAATTGCATAAACCGGAGACCGATACAATAACGAATGACAAGGTCATATCAAGGGTATACATGTGTTGATAAACCGGACTGTTACAACAAATGTAAAAGGGGGTTTTCCGGTTTACTAGGGGACTAATGGTATGAGATAGATTATTTTTACAAGGGCAAACCGCCTACATGGTAAAAAGGATACAGACCCAAGGTAAAATGACTAAGTAAGGAGAAACAGATTCCGCAAGAAGACATGGAAATTTTGGATCTACTGAAGACAGGAAAGCAAAAATATATTGACCTAACAAGGGTTGGACCCACAGCAGTTTGTAATGCTTCAAATCGGTTTTTGCATACAAAAGGTTTGTTCTGGTAGCGGAAAGTAAGCTATGTACGCGCAATATATCAAGCGTGAAGTTTTTAAATCCATAGATGAGGAGGAACAGAGCCGTACTGGAGCCCCGATGAACTTCGATAAACCGCGAAGAACGAATGAACCTTCAACAGATCTACAAAGGGGGAAAGGGAAAGACTCACAGAGGATGAAGCAACAAAGGAGCACCGCAGTTTTCTGGTAAAACCAGGTTGATGCAGCGTCCAGCGGAGGAACGGTGGCGAAACTCGGTAGCGGCGGCGGCGCTCAGGGACAGAGATGGCGCAAGGAGGAAGAAGTGGGAAGCGGAGATGAAGGGGATAAAGAGAAGGGCCCGCGGTTTTATTTATAAGGTGAGCCGATAAATGACAGGTGCGTAAATCGAGGAGCTGGAAATGGATAGTTAATGAGGATGACGCCTCGAGGGTTGAAATGTTCATTAATGAAGGGCATCTTCGGCTTCAACGGGTAGATGACATCATAATGATTGGCTGCGGATTTAAAGGATGACGTCACGGCGATTTACCAGATTTATACAAAGGTGCCAGAGCAATAACTTTTCTAAGTATTGGAGATTGACATGAACAGGTTCAAATCAATCTGGGGCCTAATGTTGGGGATATAGTTACTGGAGTTAAACCGGCTAGGCATGACCGGATTAGCTCCATGAAGATTGAAGCCCATGAATATGACAAGATACTGGCGCTTTAAGAAGGCCCAAGGCCCAAAGACGGATTAAAACTTGTAGATGTGAACCGACTTTATCATGTAAACTTGTATTGTAAGTTAGAGGAATAGAGACCGAGCCGGACACCTCTATGATCCGGCCTCGGGACTCTGTAAACTGGCAGGCGTCAACCTGTGTATATAAAGGGACGACCCGGCCATGGTTTGAGGACAGAAAACAACAACTCGAGGACCAGACAAAGCGGATTCGCTCCCTGGTCATCGAAACCCTAGAAATACCAATCACAACTAGATGTAGGCTTTACCTTCATCGAAGGGGCCGAACTAGTATAAATTCCCCGTGTCCCCTTGTCTGGTTTAACCCCTTTAAGCTAACCCGTTGTGATGGCTCCACGACAAAGTCCTTTCACGAGGACATCTGCCGTGACAAACCCACGACACAATCCATCATATATTTGCTACTCCACAATGCATTCCCTTAGGCCCAAATATGGTGAAGTGTCATGTAGTCGACGTTCACATGACACCAATAAGGGAATCACAACATACATACTATCAAAATATCAAACACATATTAAATTCACATGATTACTTGCAACATGATTTCTCCCATGACCTCAAGAACAAAGATAACTACACACAAACAATAAACATGCTCATTGTCGGATTTCGGGTTCCGGCAAAGCCCTTAAGGTTCAAACACTGGGGTGCACGTGAAGATCTCCCCCTACCAACTCACGCCCTCAAGCTCGCCACAATCTCTAAGGCTAACTCGACGGACTCGCAACACAAGAGACACAAGATTTATACTGGTTCAGGCCACCATTGCGGTGTAATACCCTACTCTGGTGTGGTGTGGTGGATTGCCTCTCGGGCTGAGGATGAACAGTACAAGGGGAAGAACAGCCTCCTGAGCAGAGGTGTTCTTGTGCTTGGTGAGTTTGTGTGGTTGAGGATGATCTATCCAGGATCAGGTGGTCCTGGCTATGGTGGTGGCTAGCCCTATTTATAGAGGCCCTGGTCCTCTCCCCAAATATTGAGCGGGAAGGGAGCCAACAACGGCCAATTTGAAAGGGGACAGCTAGTACAAGTTATCCTGACAAAAGCAGTCTTCGCCTGCCAAAGGCTCTATTGGTGATGCCGCCTTGGGCTCCATGGTGACCTCCGTCTTGTCGTCCTGCTGGTCTTGGTCTCGTTGCACCAATATGGAAACCTTTGCTTGACGCCTCGGTACTCATCGTCTGTGCTTGCTCCTTAACACCAAAGAGGAAACAAGTACACTATGCGCACTGGCGCCCGCCTGGCACCCGCGTGGTCTCGATCGTCACGGCTCACATCATTGGAACCTCACGAGATTTGCCTTGCCTTGATCTCTCAGCCCCTCGCGAGCCAGCTTGGTGAGGCCTCTCCTGAGGAGGTATTGTGTCGTCAGCCTCGTGAGGCTTGGCCCCTCGCAAGGGTCTTGAATGGTTGTTGGTGAAGATGGGTCGTACGGGCCCGCTTGCAGGGCCATGCCGTCGGCCGCAGGCAGGCAAGTCTGGGGACCCCCGTTCCTAGAACGCCGACAGTAGCCCCCGGGCCCAAGGCGCGCTCGGGCTTGGCTTCAAGATGAAGCCAAAGGGCAAGTGCGGAGCGCCGCGGGCCCCAATAGCCTTCGGCCTTGGTCGGCGCATGGCGGTTGATTGGACATGGGCGTCTCCGCTTCCCACGTTGCCCTGGCAAATGCCCGACTTGACGAGTCCCTGCTGCATGCAAGGAAAAACCATCGTTACCATCATCCGTCTCTCCTCTGCCTCTCCCGCTTCTTCTCCTTCCTTGCTCCACTCCTTGCTGGTGTAGTCATGGCGCCGGTTCGGAGGTTCTCGGTCGTGGAGAAGGGCAAGGCTCCCCTCAATGAGCCCGAGCTACTCCCGCCGAAGAAGAGGAGGTCCCATAGTCGCGAGAAGGTTGTGAGACCGGTGGTCTCGCGGCCGTGGTATGAAAGGCCGCCTCCTGGGAACCCGTTGCCCTTGTATGCTCACACCGACGATTCCAGAGGGAGGAGCGATGAGCGCCGCCGCCGGCGCCAGGGCCGTGGCCGCCGTGCCTCAGAGGCGCACGCCGTCGCCCTAGGGGTCCATGCTGCGGCCTCCTCGCATGAGTTCGTGTTGTGGGCGGTGATGCCCCCGAGCACTTGGATTCGCCTTCCACAGTTCTTCACCGCCGAGATGCCACCGAGGGGCCCTCTCGAGCTTTGGGTGCAGCACGCCGACTGCGACGCCCCGGCAACTGGAGCAAAAATTGAGGCCGTCGCCTCCGGGAGGATCTTCATGACTTGAGGCTGGGGCGAGATTGCCCAAGCCTGTCGTGCGAACGGTGCCCTTGCCATCCACTTCGAGTATGACGGCACCTCCACGCTGTTCTTCAAGGTCTTCGATGAGGAAGGCCTCCGCTTGGAGTGCTGCCCTGAAGGAGGTCGCCAGGACGGTGCAGCAGCGGGGGCTGGGCCTGCCGCAGGCCTCGCCTGCAGCTCCTCCAGTGACAGCGGCGACTCCTGGTGGTCCAACGACTCTCCCGAGCTCGTGGAGTCTCCGGAGACGAGCGACGACAGCTACGTGCCCCCGAGCTCCGCCGGGCCTGGAGGAAGGTCGCCGCGTCTGGTTGCCGTCGCCGTTGATCTGTATGGGGTTGGCGCCGGCCCTTCGTGGCCCACTGTTGATGATGGCGTCGGTGACGTCCAGCGCGTGTAGATAGAGCTCCTAGGGATTCATTTCCTTTTGTTCCCAGCGAGGAATCGAAACGGACCCCGCGGGGCGTGTACAGCATGTGTAATGTCCTTTGTTCGTATCGTCCTTATTATGAAAATTTTGCGAACGCACGTCCTCCTGTGGCTAGGTCTCCCCTTTCCAACCCCGTGGCAACTTGGTGCTCTACGCCTACAGGTCCCGGTCCCTAGGCAGCCTGCAGCCGTCGCTGATATGCCAGGTCACGACGCTGTGGTCAAGGCTAGGGGGTGAGCGGCCCGAGGTCCAGTAAGAGCTCCTGAGGTGCGATGCTCAAGAGGCCCCCTTTAGCGTGCAAGCAGCTACCTGAGGATGGGAAAGGGAGGCGACATTGTTGCAGCAGGGCAGCGAAAGGCGAGGATCTCATGCCGCAGCGCTGGGTCGGTCCCGGTACAAGACTTATCTTGGCATTCCAGAGTTGATTCCTCGTGTTGCGCCATACTTGGGCGTTGGCCGCTGCTAGGTAGCTCGGTTAGGCCCGTGCGAGCCTCCCACTCTTCACCATGTTCTCCTTAGTGCTCTGCGTGCTCAAGTCCCGGCCCTCGAGCGAGCTCAGCCGCTGCCGGTATGCCAGGTCGCGATGCCATGGTCAAGGCCAGGGGGTGAGGGCTCGAGAGCCAGTAAGAGCTCCTGAGTCGCGATGCTCATGAGCCCCCTTTTAACGCGCAAGCGAATCGCATGGGAGAAGAGGGAGAGCCCGTGGTACCGCCCTCCATAGTCCTCAGGAAGTTCCTACAAGTTAGCGTGAGGAGGGGAACAAAATGCCGGGGTGATTGCTGGTCCGCCTCTGGTATGTGGGAGGGGACTCCCTACTGCGGAGAGCCCCCGGGGCATGTACAGCCCTGCCCTGACATGTGGCTTGCACGGCAAGGCTAGACGAGGTGTCTCCGGGCACTCGTGAGCCAACACGGGACTCACGAGGCCCTACCTCAAGGCAGGTTGCGCCTGGTCTTGATTCTTGTTCGCTGTGTTGGTCCTGCGAGGTGGTTAGACAACCTGCACCGAACGAATCTCCTGAGGTTATCGCGTGAGAGAGCCAAGCACCAACAGCCCCAGGAGGTGACGTGAACAGGGCCGACCTGCCAGACAGAGCTCAGCCGTTGGATTTATCGACGCTATAGGGACGGGCCCGAGCACAGACGCCGTGCCTAACCTTCTCACGCGAAGGGTCCTGGAGAAAGACGATCGGCGTGCGGCTCCCGCGGTGGGTGAAAATTAAGCAGGTGATAACCATAGATAGATTATGCATGGAAGGCAAACTAGCTCAGGTAAATGTATGAACGATACGTGCCACTGGGTCTGGCCCGAGCGGCTTGGGGATGATGCAGCCCGAGGGGCGCCCCCAGGAAGGTAAGCTAAAGACATAAACAAGAAGGGATACATGCCACAGGGACGGACCCACACGGCCTGGGAATGATGCAGTCCTGAGGGTGCTCCCAGCTAAATAAACTTGGAAAGTGTCACCTGGTTTCGTTGATGAAGGGGTGTTGAGGCAGCTGAAGGTAAGCGGCGAAGGGGTTGCTCCTCACGAGCCACCGGGGCCCTGAGCCTCGGGAGGCTCTGGGGGTCCAGGCGGTTCCTTGAGGACCGTCGCCATCTCTGCCAGGACTACGTGATGCCTGTCCTCCTGACCTGCCATGACGCTCCACAGATTGCGCTGGAAGGCATCAGCCACGCTCGGGAGGCCGAACGCCATGCGAACGTAGCTGTGAGGTGGACCTTTGCAGTGCCCAACACGCGAAGGCCAGAAGCGCTCCTGAGATGCGGCTCGGTTGAGCCCTGGGATGTCGATGCAGACACGTAGCACACCACCCTCGCTAGGGTGAGGAGCAATGCTAGGTGGGCGGCAGTTGCCGCGAATTGCTCTTACCTGTTGAAGCTTCTGAGTGGCCTCGTCGATGAACTCGTGAGCGCCAGGTGCTCTTCGCCTGGTGCCCTCCTGAGGGAAGCGTGCCGCGAAGCATGCCTCCACGTGGTGCCCAAGCGCCTCGCTCGTGATGCTGGCCAGGTCTGAGACCCTCCAGAAGAGAGCCCCGGAGCCCTGCCCAAGGACGGCGCCAGGCGCGCATCCCTATGTGTGGGAGGGAGGCGCCCCAGGCGCGGGCGCTAATCCTAAAGTGGTGCCGCTGGGGGTGCCGCTTCCTTGAGGTCCAGCACGGAGCAGCTGCTTCTTCTTCTTGTGATTGGTCTTAGGAGGGTACTGCACTGCGTTGTTGTCTGGGTCTTCGATTAACGCTGCTTGGAAGGCGCGCTCGAGGGAGCACACCCTCTTTCTTCGCAGGGGACTATGATGATCCCGCCGCTCCCTGGCATCTTGAGGACGTTGTAGCCCTGGTGCGTCACTGCCATGAACTTGGCCAGGGCTGGATACCCGAGGATGGCATTGTACGGCATACGGATGTGGGCGACGTCGAGGTCGATGAGCTTGGTGTGGTAGTTGTTGCGTTCTCCAAAGGTGACTGGGAGGCAGACCTAACCTATCGACGTGGTTGAGATGTCGGTCACTCCTGAGAAAGGCTTGGTAGGCTGAAGCTGATCGTAGGGCACTTGTAGTTTGTCGAACGTCTCGAGGACAGGACGTTGAGCCCTGCGCCGCCGTCGATGAGAGTCTTGATGACTTGCACGTTGTTGATGACGGGTGAACAAAGCATTGGGAGAGCACCAGCGGTAGCCGCGCACTTGAGATGATTTGCCGAACAGAAAGTGATGGCACACTTGGACCACCTGAGCGGGCGTGCGGCCTCGGGCTTGGGAAGGACTATGTTCACCTCCCGAGCAAACTGCTTGAAGATACGCTGTGAGGCTGGGGCTTGAGCTCCGCCCAAGATGCAGGTGATAGCACGTGGCTCCTGGAAGCCCCAGCCCCCTCGTCTTGATGGTGGTCGTCGTTCCTTCTTGGTGGTGGCGGTAGCAGAGGAAGACTGGGGTTTCCCTGAGGGCGATCCTCGCGAGGCTGATCCCTCCAGACGCCCTCGCAAGGCTGATCTTGCCAACGGTCCTCACGAGGTCGGTCGCGCCACTCCTGGCATGGGCCATGGTCGTCCTAGCGTCCTCCGCCACGTCCTCCTCCTCGGTTGTAGCCTCGGTCATTGCGCTCGGGGCGTCAACCAAAGCGTCCGTCGCGAATGGCCCTGAGCTCTTGACAATCGTTGGTGTTGTGGCTGTGCACATTGTGGAAGGCACCGAACGGTCGGCTGCCCTTGGATGACTCAAGCTGGTCCCTGCCACGCTTCGTGTCCGGCTCCGCCGCGAGCATGGCGACTCCCTTGCGCTTCACGTCCTTGGCTGGATTTCTTCTCCTCCGGGTCAGCAACTGGGAGCTCGAGGAGGGAAAGGCGCCCTTCCTCAGCCCTTGCGCACTTGGTCGCCAGGTTGAACAGCTCCAGGGATGTGCACAGCTCCTCGTGGATGGCGAGCTCCTCCTTCATCTTGACGTCGCGGACGCCGTCGGAGAATGCAGAGATGATGGCCTCGTCCGTCACCATGGGGATCTTGAGGCGAACGTTGTTGAAGCGTTGGATGTACTTCTAGAGGGTCTCCCCCGGTAGTTGCTTGACGCGGCGCAGGTCACCCGCGGCCGAAGGGCGGTCGTGATTGCCCTAGAAGTTGGCGACGAAACGGTCGTGCATCTCATTCCAGGAAGAGATGGAGCCAGGAGGCAGGTTCAAGAGCCATGAGAGTGCGCCATCCTTGAGAGCCATGGGGAACCAGTTCACCATGAATTTCTCGTCGCCGTTGGCCGCCTCGATGCTCAGCTCGTAGAGCTGCAACAACTCAGCGGGGTCAGGGGTGTCGTTGTAGCGAGGAGGCACATCCGGCTTGAACTTGCCCGGCCAGGCGACGCTACGCAGCTCGCGGGTGAAGGCGCGGCAGCCGGCTGTAGTCACCAAGGCCCGCCGTGGAGGTGGAGCCTGGTCTTGGCGCCCGCGCGCAACCACGGCAAGTGGCGCATGGCCCTACCGTGGCAAGCGATCCTGACACGGCGATGCTGGGAGTGGTCGAGCGTTCACTTGCGGTCGAGAAACTTCTTGACAGCTTATTTCTTCACGCGCGGGCGCTTGGCGCGGCAGGTCGCGCCGCAGAGCCGCGCATCTTGGCGCCAGGGCGCCGTCTTGGTGCAGGGGTGGTGGAGGTGCTGCGTGAGCTACGTCACCCGTAGCTGGCGGTGGACGAGGAAGCGAGAGGGACGGTGCAGAGGAGCCCCCTGCGGTGCTGACGAGCTCGGCGATGCGGTCCAGCCAGTCCTCGTAGTGGTTGTCAACTGGGCAGTAATACAGGAGCTCGCGCGCCACGAGTAGTGCGGCCTGCATGTCCGTGGGAACGTGACGAGTGTGAGACGAGGAACCGGCGGGGGTCAGCGATGGAGTGGCGGTGCGGCCGTCCCGCCGCACCAAGGGGTGCAACGAGGATGCTTGCTGCTCATTCCTCGTCGGGCCGGTGGCGGCATTGGCGGTGGGTGACGGATAACGACGGGGAGGCCCACCTACTGGAGCCGTCTGGGCGACGCGGGCGGCGAGGGCGGCCCGGCGCTCAGCTCGGGTGCGACGAGCGTCCGACATGGTTGCGGCAAAACGGTGGAACATGGAGCGACGGAAGGAAAGCTTTGGCGCACCCCTACCTGGCGCGCCAAATGTTGTATTTCTGGTTCCGGCAAAACCCTTAAGGTTTGAACACTGGGATGCGCATGAAGATCTCCCCCTACCAACTCACGCCCTCAACCTCGCCACGATCTCTAAGGCTAACTCGATGGACTCGCAACAAACGAGACACAAGATTTATAGTGGTTCAGGCCACCGTTGCGGTGTAATACCCTACTCCAGTGTGATGTGGTGGATTGCCTCTCGGGCTAAGGATGAATAGTACAAGGGAAGAACAGCCTTCTGAGGAGAGGTTTTCTTGTGCTTGGTGAGTTTGTGTGGTTGAGGATGATCTAGTCCAGGATCAGGTGGACCTGGCTATGGTGGTGGCTAGCCCTATTTATAGAGGCCCTGGTCCTCTCCCCAAATATTGAGCGGGAAGGGAGCCAACAACGGCCAATTTGAAAGGGGACAGCTAGTACAAGTTATCCTGAGAAAAGCAGTCTTCGCCTGCCAAAGGCTCTGGTGGTGACGCCGCCTTGGGCTCCATGGTGACCTCCGTCTTGTCGTCCTGCTGGTCTTGGTCTCGTTGCACCAATATGGAAACCTTTGCTTGACGCCTCAGTACTCTTCGTCTGCGCTTGCCTCCTTAACACCAAAGAGAAAATAAGGACATTGTGCGCGCTGGCGCCCGCCTGGCACCCGCGTGGTCTCGATCGTCACGGCTCACAACATTGGAACCTCGCGTGATTTGCCTTGCCTTGATCTCTCCGCCCCTCGCGAGCCAGCCTAGTGAGACCGCTCCTGAGGAGGTCTTGTGTCGTCCACCTCGCGAGGCTTGGCCCCTCGCGAGGGTCTTGAATGCTTGTTGGTGAAGATGGGTCGTACGGGCCCGCTTGCAGGCAAGTCTGGGGACCCCCGTTCCCAGAACACTGACACTCATGATCAGAGGGGTATTAATATGCATAATGGATCTGAACATATAATCTTCCACCAAATAAACCATATAGTAATCAACTACAAGATGTAATCAACACTACTAGTCACCCCCTAGCACCAATCTATAGTTCCGATAACAAGATTGAATACAAGAGATGAACTAGGGTTTGAGATGAGATGGTGTTGGTGAAGATGTTGATGGAGATTTCCCTCCCCAAGATGGGAGAGTTGGTGGTGGTGATGATGATGATTTTCCCCTCCGGGAGGGAAGTTCCCCCGGCAGAATCGCTCCGCCGAAGGGCAAAAGTGCTCCTGCCCAAGTTCTGCCTCGAGGCAGCGGCGCTTCATCCCGAAAGTCCACCTCTTATTTTTTCTAGGTCAAAACCACTTATATACCAGAAGATGGGCACCGGAGGTGGGTGAGGAGGCCACAACCCACTAGGGCACGCCTGGGAGCCTGGCGTGCCCACATGGGTTGTGCCCACCTGGTGGCCCCATGTGTTGTTTATTGGCTCCAATATTTCTTATATATTCCATAAAAAACTCCGTGAAGTTTCAGCTCATTTGGAGTTGGGAAGAATAGGTGGTCTGACGTAGCTTTTCCAGGTCCAGATTTCCAGCTACCAGAATTCTCCCTCTTGGTGTGTTCCTTGCAAATTATAAGAGAAAAGGCATTAGAATTACTCCAAAAATCATTATTATGGATAAAAACATTGTAAATAACAGTGAGAAAACATGATGCAAAATGGACATATCAACTCCCCCAAGCTTAGACCTTGCTTGCCCTCAAGTGAAAACCAAAATCGAAAAACATGTTGCACATGCTTTGAGAGAGAGGTGTCAATAAAAACAAAATATGGATAGAGAAGCATCATGTTGATTATTATAACAGCAACAAATTTTAACATAGGACTTTTATCGTAGAACTTGCATCATATACTTCCTATGAATAAGTAACAGTTCATCACACCATCAAAGTATAAAGCAAAAACTCTATGAAAAACCAACAAACTATGTTCTGAGTCAACTTTGCAACTACAATTCATCATATTTTGTAACATCCCAAATTTTCAATTTGGAATGTTATACATTAGATCATCTATGCATATCATATTTTATTTTGCCGTTGGTTTGATCCTAGAAATTTCTACGCAACTCAAGGACCCACGGAGAGAGTTGGAAAATTCTTTATTTTCATATTTGAGTTTTCTCAAAATTTGAGAATAGGATCATTTGATTTAAATTATTTTATCATCAATTATTTCTATTGCAAAATATGAGAGAGGGAATAAAATGACTTTCCCAAAATAAAGAAATATTGAGGATTTAATAAAAAATAAAATAAGATTTTATTTCGGATTTTTTTTGTTATTTTATTTGAATTTAGGAAAAATGTGCGTTTTTCAAAATCGCATTTAGGCCCCAAATAAATGTTCACCTTGTGCGGCTTGATTTTAGAAGCCCGGAAAAATTTATTTCGGGATTTTTGGAGTCCGTTTAGTATTTCTTTTTATTTTTCTTCTGCGCGTATTTAAAAAAACAAACCGACCTACGGGCCGTGTCCGACTAGGACTCCGGCCCGACTAGCCTTTATAAGCCGGCCCACCCTGAGCCGAACCCTAGCCCCAGCCCCAGCCCCCGCCCGAGCCGCCGCCGCCGCCCGCTCGCGCCGCCGCCGACGACGACCCGCCGCCCGAGGTTCGCCTCGCCTCGAAATCCACGACGCCGTTTTTTTTTTCGAAAAACCGTTCGGTTTTTCGTCGGTTTTTTTTTGTTTCGGTTTTTTAAATAGATCAGTTTTTCTGATTTATTTAAATAGCAAGCATTCGTCCGTTCGTTCGTTCTAACGAAAGTCCGTCGTTTTTCTTTTTCTCGGATTAAATCCGCGATTTTTCTGATCGCGATTTCTGATCCGATTTTCGTTTTAGTATAACTTTTCGCTCGTTTATCGGAATCAGGCGACTCAAGCGCCTGGAGTTTCGTCTCGAAACCCTCTATCCGTTTAACCAACTTAAACAAGTTTTTGCTATTGTAAAAATTGCCTTAGATCCAGATTAGTAGAACGAAGTTGTTTTCTTTCGCCGTTTGACTTTCGTTGCTTCGTTTGATTTGATTCTTTTGCAAACCGGAGTTCTTAAGTTGAATTTTCTGCTTAGATCTCTTATTATTTGACTTTTACCTATGCATTAGATGAGTACTTGTTGTATGCTTGTTTGTTTGTCTGCGATAGAATACCCAGAGTGCGCCGCCTGTTACTTCGAATCTCTAGGTTTCGCGGATCATTAGCAAGGCAAGTAACACTTTGATCATACCTTTTCTACTACCCAGTTTTATTGTGTTAGATCAATCCTCACACATTGCATGATTAGGATCTAATTAAATTGTGGGATGGGAAGTAGTTGAGGTAGTACATATTACCTGTTTTATTATCAAACCTTTGGGAGCTACTTCTACGTTTGCCATTATGCTATGCTATGCCAGTAGACGTGGATTGGGTGAGTGATATTCATGACAGATGTGAGTTTGTTTATTAATGGTTTATCTAAGGTGGCAACTTAAACACACATCTGGGTGGATTGAGGTACCTGGGTATTCCAGGATTGCTTGTTTCTTTTGGACCGCCACCCAGGCTCAAAGGGATCATGAGATTATTCATACTAGAAACTTCCGTGTGCAGCCACAAGCCATTATGTGCTCTGGCATAGTTGAATAAGTCGTGCGAACTCTTACAGGGTAGACTAGCAGATGTAGGGGAAAGTAGGTGTAACGGTCTATCCATCGTAAGGTGCTAGCGCTTCTGAAAGACTGTATCTCGGTCATCCGTCTTCTCAAACACCATGAAGTGCGAGAAACCAAACGGAGGCGATCGAGTCTTGTGGGGAAAAGTGCGCAAACCTCTGCAGAGTGTAATAAACTAAACATGATTAGCCGTGTCCCCGGTTATGGACATCTTGAGTATCTAGTACCTGGATTATCATGTGAATCTCAACATGTTACTCTAAATTAATTTTGTTGGGTTTTGTTTAATGATGATGCTTAATTGGGATTGAGAATGCTGTCAACCATTCTCAATGTTTAACAACTACCATGATAGTTAAATAAATTTATTCCTTTGTAGTAGGGAAAAATTGGCTTTACGCAAATCTATAACCATAGAGCTTTCCACCAGCCAAATATGCATATAGTATAGTTGTTTCATTCCATTACTCTCTATGTGTTACCTTGCCAGCATATTCCATGTGCTGACCCGTTTCGGGCTGCAACATTAATGTTGCAGACTTTTCAGATGATGATTAAGTAGTTTTTAGGTCGTGGTTCTATACTCAGTGATGCCGTTGGAGTTGATGGACTCACTTATCTTCCAAGCCTTCCGTTGTTATCGTTATTAGATGGCCTTAAGCCATATTTATTGTAATAAGTTCTCTTTTCAGAAACTCGATGTAATAAGTGTGTGATTGCAACTCTGTTATAAATCCTCCGAGTACTGTGTGGTGTCAGCATTACTGATCTAGGGATGACACCGGAGCACAGAGATCAGACTATTTGAGGTCTGGTCGCTACAGAGATGGTATCAGAGCACACGCTGACTGTAGGACACGACCACTAAGCTAAAGACCTAGATCACTATTCATTCTCTTCTTTTCTGACCTCTCATCTTTTCTACTCTTTAGGATGGCGGATGCAAAGAACAAGTTCACGCAACCGGATGACGATACACCTTTTGGACATCACTTGAAGGAAGTCACTAGATACCTGAACATAGGAGTACCAAACTTCACCGGAACCTACAACGCCACTTTACCTGAAGAAGAGCGCTGGATGATTCAAGTTCAAGTTCCAGGAAGGACGTTCATGCCAGTCACTGAGCCCATAGAGTTTTCTTTTGATGCACCAACTTGGAGTCTAGGAAAGAGCATGGCAGCTCACATCGCCATGGGACGCCTTGGAGAAGTCTATCGCAATGATCTCAAGGATACTATCTACCAGATTTGTGGGCGCCGAGATGAGCATTGGGAGATGATTAGCACCAGAAGGGATAGATCCATTGCAACTTTTATCCAGGAATTAAACCAGCACATTCGACGACAGGAGAATCAGATGTGCGCCAACATGATAGATCTGAAGAAGGCTAAGACAAGAATCAAGGAACTGGAGGAAGAACTCAAGGCTACATGGGAAGATTATGAAGAGGAAATAGAAGTACTAGTGGATAAGAATGCCGACCTAACAATGAAGCTAGCAATATTTATGGGAGGCCCTACACCAGTAGATGAAGACGAAGAACCCAAGGAGATTAGCCCGGAAGACTACATCATCATCGACGACACCGACTCGGATCCAGATGATAGCGATGATGACCATGTTGATGAAGCAGGAGCAGATATCATGGAGTCTGCAACCGAAGAATACTTCTAGTAGACCACCTCATCAGTAGTAGTAGTCCACCATGTAAATACAATAGTCCGAGCACTTTTGCAATAGTTAGATCGACTGTATGCCATGTTTGATTGAATGAAGTGAATTGTTTGCTTTTTCCTCATGTGCATATGGGTAGTGTTTTCTCTTTAGACCCCCTCTATTCTTACATCTCATCTTTTCTAAACACTCAGATGCCTCCGAGACGTGACCCCGGATTTACCTTTCCACCGGAGCTCACCCAGTTGATCCAGCAGCAGAACACATTAATGCAGTTGCTAGTCCAGAATCAGAATCAGGGGAACAACAACAACAACCCACCACCACCACCACCTGTTGATCACTTAGCCCGTTTTCTTAGGCTGAATCCGTCGGTGTTTTCCAGTAGCACCGAGCCGATTGTAGCAGATGATTGGCTCCGCAAGACAGCTAGAGAGTTGACCACAGCAGGATGCACAGGTGCGGAGAAGGTGAAGTTTGCCGCACATCAGCTTGAAGGACCCGCAGCATCATGGTGGGAAGATTTCACAGCCACTTTCCCTGTCGACACTGTCACATGGGACCAGTTTCAGCAGGCCTTTCGTACTGCCCATGTTTCAGCAGGAGCTATGGCCATGAAGAAGCGTGAGTTTCGCAACTTGCGCCAAGGAGGACGGATAGTAGGCCAGTATGTGGAGGACTTTAGTAAGTTAGCATGTTATGCCCCAGATGACGTTGCTACGGATGCGGCTAAGCAGGAGAAGTTTCTGGAAGGACTGAATGATGAGTTGAGCATGCAGTTGATGGTAGCAACCTTCAACAACTACCAGGAGTTGGTAGACCGTGCTCTTATGATTGAAGGCAAGCAGCAGCAAATTGAGAATCGCAAGAAGAAGTATGGACAAGGGAAGTACAATTCAGGAGCTCAGCAGAAGCCACGTTTTACCCCTAGATCGGGAGGACATTTTCAGCATACCCATGGAGGAGGTAGCTCGCACAATCACAATGGCACCAAGAATGGTAATGGCAATGGAGGAAGCAACGGCCAGAATCGCACCAACCCATCAACCCCAGCCAAGAAGGACCTGAGCCAAGTCACTTGCTTTAAGTGCCAGAAGACCGGACATTATGCCAATGAATGTCCTGAAGGCCAAAATGGTAATGGAAGTTCTGGGAAGAAGCCGAACCCTTTCAACAGGGGACAGGTGAACCACGTAAACGTGGAAGAGGTTGAAGAGCAGCCAGATGCCGTCATCAGTAAGTTTTTGGTTAAGTCATTTACTGCACTCGTTCTTTTTGATACTGGTGCATCGCATTCATACATATCAAGGGGATTTGTGGATCAGTATAACCTGCCCACTAAGGTTCTTAGAACACCTATGCTAGTAAGCTCACCAGGAGCGGAGTATATGGCCAGTCAAGGATGTTTTCAAGTGCCATTGAGTATAGGTAGGCATGTGTTTCCCTCGGATTTAATCATTTTGGAATCACAAGGATTGGATGTAATTCTAGGTATGGATTGGCTGTCGATGTACGGAGGAAACATCGATTGCGCTAGTAAGTCAATCTTGCTTACCACCCCAGAAGGGAGAAGGATCAAGTATGTATCCCGGCATGTGCCAAAAGGGACTCAAGTAAATTGTTTAACAGGAGTTGTGCAGGAGGAAGTACCAGTGGTAAGGGATTTCCCTGAAGTATTTCCAGAAGAGTTGCCAGGCATGCCACCGGATAGAGATATTGAGTTTTTGATTGAGCTATTGCCAGGCACAAGGCCAATATCTAAGAGACCATACAGGATGCCTGCAAAGGATTTGGTGGAAATTAAGAAGCAGATTAAGGAGTTACTGGATAAGGGATATATTCGCCCAAGTTCTTCGCCTTGGGGATCGCTAGTACTTCTAGTAGAGAAGAAGGATGGATCGTTAAGGATGGTTGTTGATTATCGAGGATTGAATGAAGTAAAGATCAAGAACAAGTACCCACTACCAATGATCAATGATCTGTTTGATCGATTGCAAGGAGCTAAGGTATTTTCCAAGATCGATCTGCGATCAGGATACCACCAGTTGAAGATTCGAGAACAAGATATTCCTAAGACAGCTTTTCCACCAGATATGGGTTGTACGAGTATACCGTTATGTCATTTGGTCTGACTAACGCACCTGCCTATTTTATGAACATGATGAACAAAGTGTTTATGGAGTTCTTGGATAAGTTCGTCGTGGTGTTCATCGATGATATCCTGGTTTACTCGAAGAATGAAGAGGAGCATAAGGAACATTTGCGATTGGTACTTGAGAAGCTCAGAGAACATCAGTTGTATGCGAAGTTCAGCAAATGTGAGTTTTGGCTGAAGGAAGTAGGATTTCTCAGACACGTTATATCCGGAGAAGGAATATCAGTTGATCCCACAAAAGTTGATACCATGACCAAGTGTGAAGCACCAACCACGGTTGGAGAGATCCGGAGTTTTCTTGGACTCGCAGGATACTACCGGAGATTCATTGAGAATTTCTCAAAGATTGCGAAGCCTATGACAGAGTTATTAAAGAAGGATACCAAGTTCAAATGGACTGAGGAATGTGAGGCTAGTTTCCAGGAGTTGAAGAAATGCTTGGTTACTTCACCTGTGTTGATTTTGCCAGATCAGACCAAGGACTATGAGGTGTATTGCGATGCTTCACATTGACGACTTGGAGCAGTGCTTATGCAGGAAGGGAGAGTTGTTTCATATGCCTCAAGACAACTAAAACCTCATGAGTTGAATTATGCTATGCATGATTTGGAATTAGCAGCCGTAGTGCATGCATTGAAAACATGGAGACATTTCCTCATTGGAAACCATTGTGAGGTGTACACAGATCATAAGAGATTGAAATACATTTTCACACAGAAGGAGTTAAACCTCAGACAAAGGAGATGGTTGGAGCTCATAAGGATTATGATATGAGATTGCATTACCATCCCTGAAAGGCTAATGTAGTAGCTGACGCATTAAGCCGTAAGAGCCATGTCAATACATTAATGACAGGAGAAATACCAAGGGAGTTAGCCGAAAATCTTCGTGAACTATGTTTAGAAATAGTTCCGAGAGGCTATGTAGCAGCATTGGAGATTCAGTCAACTTTGATGGATAGAATCAGAGAAGCTCAGAAGACTGACAAGGAGATTGCCTCTATAAAGGAGAAAATGAGCGAAGGAAAGGCTAAAGGATTTCGTGAGGATGAGCACGACACCCTATGGTTTGAATACCGTGTTTATGTGCCCAATGACCCGGACACTAGGAAGTTGATTCTGCAAGAGACACACGATTCACCATATTCGATTCACCCAGGAAATACCAAGATGTATTTGGATTTGAAGGATATTTTCTGGTGGACCGGAATGAAGAAGGATATTGCGGAGTATGTAGCAGTCTGTGATGTATGTCAGAGAGTAAAGGCGGAGCATCAGAAGCCAGCAGGATTGTTTCAACCATTGCCGATACCCGAATGGAAGTGGGATAAGTTAGGCATGGACTTTATCATGGGATTGGCCAGAACACGTTCAGGCTATGACTCGATTTGGGTTATAGTCAATCGGTTGACAAAAGTAGCTCATTTCATCCCAGTAAAGACCACTTACACCAGTGCTAAGTTGGCAAAGATATACATGACCAGGATCGTATGTCTGCATGGAGTTCCGAGGAGTATCGTATCAGATAGAGGAACCCAGTTTACCTCAAAGTTCTGGAAGCAGTTGCATGAAACCTTGGGTACCAGGCTAGAATTCAGTACAGCTTTTCATCCACAGATAGATGGACAGACCGAGAGAGTCAATCAGATTTTGGAGGATATGCTGAGAGCTTGTGCGCTAGATTAGGGATCTAGTTGGGACGACAATTTGCCATATGCGGAATTCTATTACAACAACAGTTACCAAACCAGTTTAAAGATGGCCCCTTTCGAAGCCTTGTACGGAAGGAGGTGCAGGACACCGTTGTCATGGGATGAAGTTGGAGACCGCCAGTTGTTTGGACCTGACTTGATTAAGGAGTCTAAACAGTAGGTGGAATTGATTCGCGATAGGCTCAAGATAGCCCAGTCCAGGCAAAAGAGTTATGCAGATTCTAAACGCAAGGAGACAGTTTATGAAGTCGGAGATAGAGCTTATCTTCGAGTATCTCCACTTCGGGGAACAAAGCGTTTTGGAGTTAAAGGAAAGTTAGCGCCACGATTTGTAGGACCATATCGAGTTTTGGAGCGTATGGGAGAAGTGGCCTACAAGTTGAAATTGCCCGAAGGATTGTCAGGAGTTCATGATGTGTTCCACGTTTCTCAGTTGAATAAGTGCCACGCGGAGATGGCTGACATACCTTTGAGAGACACAGTGCCATTGAAAACAATTCAACTGGATAACGATTTGACCTATGAGGAGAAACCAGTTAAGATTCTCGAGTTTGCCAGCCGAGTCACTCGCAGCAAGGTTATCAAGTTTTGCAAAGTTCAGTGGAGCAACCACACGGAGGACGAAGCCACCTGGGAACGAGAGGAAGATTTGCTCAATGACCACCCTCACCTATTTTCTAGCCAACTCGAATCTCGAGGGCAAGATTCATCTTAAAGGGGGTAGGTTTGTAACATCCCAAATTTTCAATTTGGAATGTTATACATTAGATCATCTATGCATATCATATTTTATTTTGCCATTGGTTTGATCCTAGAAATTTCTACGCAACTCAAGGACCCACGGAGAGAGTTGGGAAATTCTTTATTTTCATATTTGAGTTTTCTCAAATTTTGAGAATAGGATCATTTGATTTAAATTATTTTATCATCAATTATTTATATTACAAAAATATGAGAGAGGGAATAAAATGACTTTCCCAAAATAAAGAAATATTGAGGAATCAATAAAAAATCAAATAAGATTTTATTTCAGAGTTTTTTTCGTTATTTTATTTGAATTTAGGAAAAATGTGCGTTTTTCAAAATTGCATTTAGGCCCCAAATAAATGTTCACCTTGTGCGGCTTGATTTTAGAAGCCCGGGAAATTTATTCCGGGATTTTTGGAGTCCGTTTAGTATTTCTTTTTATTTTTCTTCTGCGCGTATTTAAAAGAACGAACCGACCTACGGGCCGTGTCCGACTAGGACTCCGGCCCGACTAGCCTTTATAAGCCAGCCCAACCCGGGCCGAACCCTAGCCCTAGTCCCAGCCCCCGCCCCAGCCGCCGCCGCCGCCGTCGCCGCACGCCGCGCCGCCGCCGCCGCCCGCCGCGCCATCGCCGGAGCCGGACGCCGCCGCCGCCGACCCACCGCCCGAGGTTCGCCTCGCCTCGAAATCCGCGATGCTGTTTTTTTTTGTTTTTTCGAAAAACCGTTCGGTTTTTCCGTCGGTTTTTTTTAGTTTCGGTTTTTTTAAATAGATCGGTTTTTCTAATTTATTTAAATAGCGAGCGTTCGTCCATTCGTTCGTTCTAACGAACATTCGTCGTTTTTCTTTTTCTCGGATTAAATCCGCGATTTTTCTGATCGCGATTTCTGATCCGATTTTCGTTTTAGTATAACTTTTCGCTCATTTATCGGAATCAAACGATTTAAGCGCTTGGAGTTTCGTCTCGAAACCCTCTATCCGTTTAACCAACTTAAACAAGTTTTTGCTACTATAAAAATTGCCTTAGATCCAAATTAGTAGAACGAAGTTATTTTCTTTCGTTGTTTGACTTTCGTTGCTTCGTTTGATTTGATTCTTTTGCAAACCGGAGTTCTTAAGTTGAACTTTCTGGTTAGATCTCTTATTATTTGACTTTTACATGTGCATTAGATGAGTACTTATTGTATGCTTGTTTGTTTGTCTGCGATAGAATACCCAGAGTGCGCCGCCTGTTACTTCGAATCTCTAGGTTTCGCGGATCATCAGCAAGGCAAGTAACACTTTGATCATACCTTTTCTACTACCCAGTTTTATTGTGTTAGATCAATCCTCACACATTGCATGATTAGGATCTAATTAAATTGTGGGATGGGAAGTAGTTGAGGTAGTACCTATTACCTGTTTTATTATCAAACCTTTGGGAGTTACTTCTACGTTTGCCATTATGCTATGCTATGCTAGTAGACGTGGATTGGGTGAGTGATATTCATGACAGATGTGAGTTTGTTTATTAATGGTTTATCTAAGGTGGCAACTTAAACACACATCTGGGTGGATTGAGGTACCTGGGTATTCCAGGATTGCCTATTTCTTTTGGACCGCCACCCAGGCTCAAAGGGATCATGAGATTATTCATACTAGAAACTTTCATGTGCAGCCACAAGCCATTATTGGCTCTGGCATAGTTGAATAAGTCGTGCGAACTCTTACAGGGTAGACTAGCAGATGTAGGGGAAAGTAGGTGTAACGGTCTATCCATCGTAAGGTGCTAGTGCTTCTGAAAGACTGTGTCTCGGTCATCCGTCTTCTCAAACACCATGAAGTGCGAGAAACCAAACGGAGGCGATCGAGTCTTGTGGGGAAAAGTGCGCAAACCTCTGTAGAGTGTAATAAACTAATCATGATTAGCCGTGTCCCCGGTTATGGACATCTTGAGTATCTAGTACCTAGATTATCATGTGAATCTCAACATGTTACTCTAAATTAATTTTGTTGGGTTTTGTTTAATGATGATGCTTAATTGGGATTGAGAATGCTATCAACCATTCTCAATGTTTAACAACTACCATGATAGTTAAATAAATTTATTCCTTTGTAGTAGGGAAAAATTGGCTTTACGCAAAACTGTAACCATAGAGCTTTCCACCAGCCAAATATGCATATAGTATAGTTGTTTCATTCCATTACTCTCTATGTGTTACCTTGCCAGCATATTCCATGTGCTGACCCGTTTCGGGCTGCAACGTTAATGTTGCAGACTTTTCAGACGACGATTAAGGAGTTTTTAGGTCGTGGTTCTATACTCAGTGATGCCGTTGGAGTTGATGGACTCACTTATCTTCCAAGGCTTCCGTTGTTATCGTTATTAGGTGGCCTTAAGCCATATTTATTCTAATAAGTTCTCTTTTGAGACACTCGATGTAATAAGTGTGTGATTGCAACTCTGTTATAAATCCTTCGAGTACTGTGTGGTGTTAGCATTACTGATCCAGGGATGACACCGGAGCACAGAGATCAGACTGTTTGAGGTCTGGTCGCTACATATTTTTAGGAAGGGTCACATGTCGGAGCCTTTAGGCAAGTCCACATACTCAACCATCATATAGTCTTCTATGATTGCTAACACTCACCTCGTACCCATGAGCAAAATGTTTCAACCAGACACATAGAAATATAGGGGCTTATAGTTTCGCCTCCCAACATACTTACCTCAAGGTTGATGTCAACAATAATAACTCATGATATATATATTCAATTGGACATATGTGCCTAGATCTTTCCTCACCACATGATGCTTGCCAAAAGAGAAAATAAAACGGAATAGAGAGAAAAACTTTGACTCTTTGCATAAAAGCAAAAGATAGGCCCTTCGCAGAGGGAAGCAGAGGTTGCCATGCACTTATTTATTTGTATGCTCAATCCCTTAGTGCAAGAGAACGTCACGTTGTATTGCCCCTTAAGATGACAACCTTTATTATTCAGTCTATTGCTTTTATTCTTTGTCATGCATGTTCGTACAATGCTCAATTTTCTCTTACACTAAATGATCTCACACTTTTAGAAGCAATTTTATTGCCTTTTTGCACCGATGACAACATACTTGAGGATCTTGCTCAATCCCTAGGTAGGTATGGTGGACACTTGAAAAAGATTTGGGTTTAAGGGTTTTTGGATGCACAAGTAGTATCTCTACTTAGTATGAAATTTTTGGCTAGCAAAGATAGGGGGCAAGCACCACAAGTTAAAGGATCTATGACAATATGACTTCTATGTGAATATAAACAAACATAAATCATTAAGTTGTCTTCCTTGTCCAACGTCAACAATTCTAGCATATAATATTTTGATGAGGGCTCACAATCACAAAATATTTCTAGGATAGTATATCTATATGTGAATATTCACTTCCCTTATTAATTATTTCATGAGTTGCATCATTGACTAATGCTATGTTTGTCAATCTCTAATAAAATTTTCTACTTATACTTTTCCTTATGTGGAGCCATCACCTACCATAGGATTAGTATATAATCTTATTGATTTATTTCCTTTCTTCATTCATTTCTTTTTTATTTTTCTTTCTTTATTTCTTTTCTTTATTTGCAACATGAAAGTAAAGAAAGCAAAAACTAAAACTAACTTTATTATATAACTTGCACACAATTACAATGATAGATCACTAAGCAAACTTTCAAATAAGAAAGGATCGAACTAAACTTTATTTCATCTAAAGCAAAATATTGGAGTAGAATAAGTAAAAGCAAAAATATAATGGGATGATACGATACTGGGGCACCTCCCCCAAGCTTGGCGGGAGCCAAGGTGAGTGCCCATACCCGATACTCAGTTCTCCTTCGGTGGTGAAGAAGATGGTAATGGTGGCCGTGAAGAAGATGGTAATGGTGGTGGTGAGAAGATAGGGGATTTGCCCTTTACTTCCTTCAGCTTCTGACTGAGGGTAAAATTCTCCATCATCAACTCGCAATTATCTATTTCAAGTTTTATTATCCTCTTGAATAACGCCTCCATGCTCTCATCTTTAAACTGGGGAGGAATCGATTCATCTTCTTCTTCCTTAGAGGTCCAGCTATATTGCCCCTCATCCTCATAGGACTTGGGGTTTGTGATGAGATTAGCAACATAGCTCTCTCCCTCAGAGTCTTGGGAGGACATATTTTCAGATCTACGCAGGAAACAGCAAGAAAAGAGAACAGACGATTTCTTCGAGATACGGTGGTTAATAGTTTGGGAAGTATATATAAATTTTTAATCTTGGAGGACAAGTGTATGTAAGAAAAATGGAGTACGGAAGGTGTCCCAGGGGGGCACAACCCACCTAGGCGTGCCAGGCAAGCCTGGCGCGCCCTGGTGTCTTGTGCCCACCAGGGGACGCTTCCTGGAAGTTTCTTAATTTCCAAAATTTTAAAATATTCCAAAACTGATGAAAAATATTTCTGCGGAATTTTAGGTGTCTGTTTACTTACCGTATCACGTACCTCTTTATTTTCACGATTCTGGAGTGTTCCGGAAGGACTCTTTTATGTGTTCTTTCGGTGTCATGGTTCGGATAATATTACTTTCAACATTGATAGGTGTACCTGAGATATAATGCTTTATTCGTTGCCCATTGACAACCTTCGGGTTAGTACCTTTGGAGTTATTTATTTTGATGGCACTAGTCCCGTAAACCTCCTCGATGACATATGGGCCTTCCCATTTCGAGGGGAGCTTTCCTGCAAAAATTTAAAATGAGAGTTGTACAAAAGAACATATTATCCAACTTGTCGGCATTCTGGGAACGGGGGTCCCACACTTGCCTGCCTGCGGCTTGCGGCGTGGCTCGGGCAGGGGCCCAGCGCGGTCCGTCTTCATCAGCTCAAGCTCAAGACCCTCGCGAGGGGCCAAGCCTCGCGGGGCAGATGACAGGAAACTTCCTCAGAGGCAGCCTCATCAGGCAGGCTCGCGAGGAGGCGGAGAGATCAAGGCAAGGGTACCTCGCGAGGAACCCGTGATGCAAGCCATGACGATCGAGACCAGGCGGGTGCCGGCCTGCGCAGTGTCCTTGTTTCCCCTTTAGTGCAAAGGGGGCAAGCACAGGCCAAGGCATTAGGCAAAGGTTACCATTCCGGTGCAACGAGACCAAGACCAGCCGGACGGCAGGACGGAGGTCACCGTGGAGCCCAAGACGGCGTCATCGCTAGTGCCTTTGGCAGCCGAAGACCACCTTTGGTGAGGATAACCTATACTACATGTTCCCCTTCGAAATGGCCAATTGTTGGCGCCCTTCCCGCTCATTATTTGGGGAGAGGCCCGGGGCCTCTATAAATAGAGCTAGCCACCACAGAGTAGACGACACCCCGGAGAGATCTGGTAGAACCCCAGCAGAGAGGGAGAGAGGCGACTGAACTCACCCTAGCAGTTCATCGCACCAGCTCAAGAACACCTCTCGCGAGGCTGTTCTTCCCTTGTACTATCCATCATTAGCCCCAGAGGCAATCCATCACACCACACACCGGAGTAGGGTATTACACCACAACGGTGGCCCGAACTAGTATAAACATTGTGTCTCTTGTGTTGTTCATCATTTTCATCTTAGTTCGCACGAGAGGATCGGACGTAGATCGGTAGGGGAGAGATCTCCGCACGCACCCCAGTGTTTGAACCTCAAGGGTCTGCCGGAACCCGAAACCCGACATTTGGCGCGCCAGGTAGGGGTGCGCCAGAATCTTCCTTCCGCTGTTCGCGTGTGATCTTCCGTCGTGCCCATGGCTGACGCTCGTCGGGCTCACGCCGAGCGCCGGGCTGCTCACGCCGCTCGCGTTGCCCAGACAGCGCCTGTCGGCGGCCCCCCTCGTCGTTCCCCGTCGCCCGCCACCAACGGTGCCACCGGCCCGGCGGGGAACGAGCAGCAGGCCTCGTCCCAGCACCCCTCGGTGCGGCGGGATGGCCGCACCGCCACCATGTCGATGACTCTAGCTGGCTCGTCGTCCCACGCCCGTCGCGCACCCATGGATGCACACGCCTCACTACTCTTGGCGCGGGAGCTCCTGCACTATCACCCCGTGGACGACCTCTACGAGGACTGGCTTTCCCGCATCACCGAGCTCGTCAGTGCCGCAGGGGGCTCCCCCTTGCGGTCCCTCTCGCTGCCTCGCCCTCCGCCCATGCAGGGGGCGAGGATCAGCAGGCGCATCCGCTGCCTCCTCCCCAAGAAGGTGCCTTGGCTCCAAGGCGCGCAGCCCCAGGGTGAGACCCTCCACGCCCAGCGCCTGCGCAGCAAGAAGGGAGCTGCCAAGAGATCCCACGTCCCCGGGAAGGTGCTCGCGCGCTCCCAGCGCCGGCGCGCCAAGATCACGCCCCAGCGCCTCCACGACAAAACCCCGCGCTGCTCCCAGTGGCGGTGTGTGGTGACCCGCAAGAACGAGTCCAGCACTAGCAAAGGGCGCCGGTGGCCACGGCGGGCTGCCTTGCCTTCACTCCCGAGCTGCGCGGCGTCACATGGCCAGGCAAGTTCAAGCCTGACCTCCCTCCCCGCTACGATGGCACAGCGGACCCCGCGGAGTTCCTGCAGCTCTACGAGCTGGGCATCGTAGCCGCCAACAGAGACGAGAAGGTCATGGCGAATTGGTTCCCCATGGCGCTCAAGGACGGAGCCCGCACCGGGCTCCTGAACCTGGCGCCTGACACGATCTCCTCCTGGAGCGAGATGCGCACCCGCTTCATCGCCAACTTCCAGGGCACTCTCGACCGGCCCCCGGCCGTGAGCGACCTATGCCGCATCAAGCAACAGCCAGGAGAAACCCTGCAGAAGTACATCCGGCGCTTCAACTACGCTCGCCTGAAGATCCCCAAGGTGACTGAAGAAGCCATCATCTCAGCCTTCTCTGACGGCGTGCGAGACGTCCACATGAAGGAAGAGCTAGCAATCCATGAAGACATGTGCACATCCCTGGAGCTGTTCAACTTGGCGACCAAGTGTGCCAGGGCTGAGGAAGGGTGTCTCTCCCTCCTCAAGCTCCCAGCAGTCGACCCGGAAGAAAAGAAGCTCAAGGCCAAGGACGTGAAGCGCAAGGGGGCTGCCGTGCTAGCAGCGGAACCGGACACCAAGCGAGGCAGGGATCAGCCTGAGTCATCCAAGGGCGGACGGTACTGCGTGTACCACGACCTCCACACCCACAACACCAATGAATGTCAAGAGCTCAGAGCCGTGCGAGATGGGCGAATCGGCCGACGCCTAGAGCGCAACGACAGGGGCTATGGCTGAGGAGGAGGAAGAGGCGGTGGACGATGGGAAAACCGTGGCCTTCGCCAGGGATGGCGTGACCGCCCTCGCGAGGACCGCTGGCAGGACCAGCCTCGCGAGGGAGGCTGGAGGGACCAGCCTCGTGAGGACCGTCCCCACGGCAACGCAAGCCTCCCTCCTCTGCCGCCTCCACCAAGGAGGAACGAAGACCAACACTAAGACGATGGGGCTGGGGGCTTCCAAGAGCCGCGTGCAATTGCTTGCATCTTGGGCGGCGCCCAGGCCCCAGCCTCATAGCGCATCTTCAAGCAGTTTGCTCGCGAGGTGAATGCAGTCCTTCCCAAGCTTGAGGCCACGCGCCCTCTCAGGTGGTCTTCGTGCGCGATCACATTCAGTTCCGCAGACCAGCTCAAGTGTGCGGCAACGGCCGGAGTCCTCCTGATGCTTTGCTCCCCAGTCATCAGCAACATGCAGGTCACCAGGACCCTCATCGATGGCGGAGCAGGACTCAATGTCTTGTCCATCGAGACGTTCGACAATCTCCAAGTGCCATATGACCAGCTTCAGCCGACCAAGCCTTTCTCAGGAGTCACCGATGGTTCCACTGTTCCAATTGGGCAGGTTCGCCTTTCGGTCACCTTTGGGCAACGCAACAACTACCGCACCGAGCTCATCGACTTCGACGTCGCTCACATCCGCTTGCCGTAAAACGCCATCCTTGGGTACCCAGCCCTAGCCAAGTTTATGGCAGTGACTCACCATGGTTACAATGTCCTCAAGATGCCAGGAAGCGGTGGAGTCATCACCGTACCCTATGAAGAAAGGGACGCAGTGTGCTCGCTCGAGCGTGCGTTCCAAGTCGCAGCAATCGAAGACCCAGATCGCAGGAGCGGGAGGCCTCCCGAGGCGACCCTCAAGAAGAAGAAGACCTCACCTGGCCAGAGCCACAAGGAAGCAGGCGCCTCCGGAGGTATCGCGTCAGGATTAGTGCCCGATCAGGGAGCGCCGCCCTCTCGCGCATAGGAAGGTGCGCCCGGCGCCCTCCTCAGGCAGGGCTCGGGGTCTCTCTCTTGGAGAGCCACCGACCTTGCCAAGGTCGCGGGGGAGGCGCTCGGGCACCACTTGGAGGGGTGCTTTCAGGCACGCTTCCCCTAGAAAGGTAGAAGTCAAAGGAGACCAAACCCCCAGGAGTTCATCGCAAGGAACACCCAAGAGCTACAAGAGTCCAGAGTCATGCGCGGCAGCTGCCGCTTACCTACCGTGGCCCCACATCCAGGCGAGGATGGAGGACTACGCGTCTGCATCGACGTACCAGGGCTCAACCGAGCTGCGTCCCAGGAGCGCCTATGGCCTTCGGCCGTAGGGCGCTGCATGGGACCACCCCACAACTACGTTCGCATGCCTTTCGGCCTGCCGAGCGCGGTCGCCGCACATCAGCGCCTATTGAGGAGCATTCTGGAGGCTCAGGAGGTCAGGCATCGCGCGGTCCTGGCGGATGTGGCGATGGTCCCCGAAGACCTGCACGTGCCACCGGAGCCTCCCGAGGCCCCTGGGCCTGGGGGCTCATGAAGGCCGACATCTTCACCGTGCATCGCTCACTTCCTCGGCAACACTTCATCTTCAATAGCACCAGGTGACATCTTTCAGAGTTCTACTTTTAGCTGGGAGCGCCCACAGGGCTGCACCATTCCCAGGCCGCGTGGGTCCGTCCCTGCGGCATGTATCCATTTTGTTTATGCTCTTTATTTGCCTTGTTGGGGGCGCCCCTCGGGCTGCATCATCCCCACACCGCTCGGGCCCGACCCAGCGGCAGTTGCTTTTCCAGCATTTACCCTAGGATGAAGTTGTTCTTTCACGCTTAATCTGATTCCCATAATTATCACCTACTGCTTGTCGTCGTGCAAAGCGCTTGCATGTTAAAAGGGGGGTGCCTGAGCATCGCGACTCATGGGCTCTTTCTGGCTCTCCAGCCCTCACACCCTGGCCTTGACCCACGACATCGTGACCTGTCATACCAACGGCGGCTGAGCTCACTCGGGGGCCGGGACCTGAGGACGTAGAGCATTTGCATTCTAACAACCTTGCAGGAACGCACCAATTGATAAAGGCCCAGAGCCAGGCGCAACCCGCCTCGAGGTAGGACCTCGTGAGTCCCGCGCTGGCTCATGGGTGCCCAGATACACCTCTCCTAGCCCTACCGTGCCGGCCACGTGTCAGGGCGGGGCTGTACATGCCCCGGGGGCTCCTCCCGGAGGGGAGCCCCCTCCCACGCACCAGTGGAAGCACCATGCTCCGCGCTGGCTGACGACACTGCCGACGAGCGGCTATGCCCGTACACATACGGAAGCGCTATGCTCCGGCTGGTGATAAACAACTGAGGGCGGCCCAAGGCCGTACCAACCTCAGGGAGCCTAGAGCTCAGTGTCCGGCACCATCGCAACGCCTCCCCTCAGGAGTGCCACGCGAGGGGGCTAGACACGGGGGCTACGCCCGGGCCTCGCTCGAGCGCATGCCACCTAGCCAGGTCCCTTGGACATGGTCGTCGCGTGCCACTCCCCGAGCGGAGCCAAGGTACGAAACCTATTTGAGTGCCTAGGGGGACTCCTGAGCATCGCGACTCAGGAGCCTAACTTGCCACGTAGCCCCTCACTCCTTAGTCCCGTCCTTGGTTTCCGGTCGGGGCTAATGCTGGGTGAGGTATGCGCGGGGCCGGGCCCTACCGACATAGAACGATCAATCCACTCCTCGCTCCCCCCTTCCCTACTTGTTGCTCGCGCGTCAAGGGGGACTCCTGAGCATCGCGACTCAGGAGCCTAACTTGCCACGTAGCCCCTCACTCCTTAGTCCTGTCCTTGGTTTCCGGTCGGGGTTAACGCTGGGTGAGGTACGCGCGGGGCCGGGCCCTGCCGACGTAGAGCGTAAGCAAGTAGGAGAGGAAAAATGCAAATTCCGAGAAATTCAAAGCAAATATTACAAGCCATAAGATTGTTCCATGATGCCAAACACAAGTTTTAACGCCTCCGCAAGGCATGGTGCATGTGCAGGAATAAAACAGGATGGAAGTCGTGAAGGAATCACTCCCCAGTAACGCCGTCACCGGTAGTGGAGTCACGATGGACGGCTTCGCCTCTCGAGGTCGCAAGGCCAGCGGCACCGCGCCCGGGCATGATGCTGGGGGAGCGGAACTTCCCCATCAAAACCTCGGCTCGGCCCCTCACGGCCTCAGCGGCGGCAGCGGCACGGTCGCCGCTCACTGGCTCCAGCAGGCTATCGAGGTCGACATTGGGGTCACGCAGGTAGACATGGCTGAGGAAACGCGTCAGCGCCGCAGAAGACAGGGCACGCGCCTCGGCCTCGACCGTGGGGCCAAGGCCGTCCGCGATGTCCTCAAGCGCATCAACCAGGAAGGGGAGCAGCTTGGTGGGGCCGTCCTCCTCACCAGCCAACGGCTCCTCCGGGCCGCTCTCATACAGCGTCTTCAGTATGCCTCGAGCCTTCTTCTCCAGCTTCGCGAAGGCCACCAGATCCTCCGTCAGGACCTTCACCCTGGCGTCCAGCTCGGTCCTCTCCGCCTTCATCAACCGCTCCAGCGTCTCCAGCCGGCTGTGGCGGTCATCAAGCTTGGCATCCCGGTCCTTGGCGACAGCTTCCCTAGCCTTCATCTCCTTCTCCATCTCCCAGCGGCTGTGCACCTCCTTGGCGAGCTTGTTGCGCAGGCCTTGCAGCTCGGCCTCAAGCGTCTTGCAGCGGCCCTGGGCATCTGCAGCGTCGCCCAGGGAAGTGTCGCGAGCGGCCTTGGCTTGGTTGGCGGCCCGCTTCTCCTCATCGGAGGACGACACGGCCTGGCTCAGCACCGCTCGAACGGAAGCAGCAGAACGGGCCCAGCCAGAGGCCAACTCTAGGCGCCCGGCCACCAGACGAGGGTCCGCACTCAGGAGATCCTCCCGCAGTTGGCTCAGCTCATTGGCAACCTGGTCCAGGACAATGGTGGAGGGAGCAGAAGAGACAAGAACCTATGGAGCAGGCGGAGAGGATGGCAGCGTGACCACGGCTTGGCACGAAGGGACCTCCTGAGCCCTGGCCGCCACGGCCGCAGCGCCGGGCACAGTCGACTCTAGATCCAGTGGGGCCACGGGGGCTGACTCCTCGCCGGGGTGCCCCAGTTGGCCTCGGGAGGGCGGTTGGGTCAGAGAGGCGCGGGGCTTGCCTCCTCTCCCCCAACAGCCGAAGGCGTCGCCCCGGCAGACGGATTCGCCCCAAGCGGGGCTGCAGAAGCCTCCTTCAACCTCTTGGCAGCAGGTGCCGGCCTGGTAAAAGAGCGCAAACGTCAAGCCTCAGCGGCAGAAACCAAGCAGAGCATGAATCGAGCACTTACTGGACGTCGTCCGTGGACTCAAGCAACTTCCGGCCAAACTTGAAGCCCGAGAGCCTGCAACAGGGGTCAGCCTTGGAGGGCCCGGAAGCAGAAGGCGCGTCAGGAGGGATGGAGCTGGCCTTGGACCCCCCAGGGACCAGAGCAGACCCTGGGGGAACCAGGCTCGACCTGCCCTTCCTCGTGACCGAGGAAGAGCCCTTCCTTCCTCGCCTGGCGCTGTCCTCGTCGTCGTCCGGCATGGAGCGGAGGGCCTGGGACCTGCACCGAGGGAAGGACTCCCCCCAATCCTCGCCAGTCTCCTCCGAGTCGGACGCTTCCTCCTCCGCCTCTTCTTCCCCACTGAAGCTGCCGGAGGACAATTTCACCGTCGCCAGGACCGCCAGGTCTTCGGGAGCTGCCGCGGGCACCAGCCCCTCACCGTTGAAGGCGGGCATGGCGTTCACCACTTGTTCCCAGTCGTCACAAAGGAACAGGGGGACGGGGGCGTCCACCGGGCTCGCCACGTCTCCCCCAACCAAGGAATGGAGGGACACAGTCAGATCCTCGTCGTTCAGGGCCTCAGAGCTCAGGCGCAGGGCGTCTGCTCCTCCAAGCCTCCACAGTGGGAGCGGGTGCTCCTGGAGCGGAGCCACCCGGTGCTCCAAGAACTCCCTCAGGAGCATGGCCCCGGTCAGCTTCGCCGCCCCCAAGTTGCTTGGCCTCAAGTCCGCGTTCATCCTCCTCAACACCGCCTTCGCGCGACGGTCGACAAGCTCCATGCGGGACCATGCGTCAACGGACTTAGGTTGCCCTGTGGGCAATACCAGACGAGGGTGGAGGCGCCCGACATCCATCATGACCCACTTGCTCCAGTAGCCTTCGATCCTCTTCCCAGGCTTCGAGATGGCGTTAGAGCTGGAGTATGCAATGAAGCTCGCGCATGTGGAGACCTGAGCGCCAGAAACCCGGAGGGAGAAAAAGTGGCGCAGCAAGGCCACCGAGGGCTTCACACCAACACGAGCCTCGCAATAGTAGGCGAAAATCGCCAGGAGAAGGACAGAGTTGGGGTGGAGATGCAGGGCCTGCAAGTTGTATTGGCGGAGAACGGCAAGGAAGAACTCAGAGAAAGGAGGCACCAGACCGACGATGATGGCGCTCACGAAGAACGGGTAGAAGGTGCTCCCCTTGCCCTCAGGCTGGTCGGAGCCGACCTTGAGCACAGTCGCCCCCTCGCTGCCCTGCGCCGCCGTCATCAGGCATGCGAGGGCGAGGTTCTTCTCCGACAAATTCGGGGAATCCAGGGCCGGCGACTACCAAGCATCAGTCGGGGACTTGCGAGTCGCCATGGCATGCCGGGTGCGAAGGATTGAGACGGATCTGGAGGATTTCGGGAGCAAGAAGGAGGAAAGCGAGAAAGGGGATCTAGGGCAAGACGGACGAGAGCGGGGAAAGTAAGCCTGGCCAGGGCGCCCCCTTTTGTCAATCGTGCAGTTGCCGAGGTGTCGTGGGAAGTGCAGACGCCCATGCCCAATCAACCACCACGCAGCGCCCAAGGCCGCAGGCTGTTAGGGCCCGCGGTGCTTCATGCTTGCCCCTTTGCTTCTCTGCTAAGCCAAGCCCACGCGCGCCTTGGTCCCGGGGGCTACTGTCGGCGTTCTGGGAAAGGGGGTCCCCAGACTTACCTGCCTGCGGCCTGCGGCGTGGCTCAGGAAGGGGCCCGGCGCGTCCTGTCTTCATCAGCTCAAGCTCAAGACCCTCGCGAGGGGCCAAGCCTCGCGGGGCGGATGACAGGAAGTTTCCTCAGAGGCAGCCTCATCAGGCAGGCTCGCGAGGAGGCGGAGAGATCAAGGCAAGGGTACCACATGAGGAACCCATGACGCAAGCCATGACGATCGAGACCGGGCGGGCGCCGGCCTGCACAGTGTCCTTGTTTCCCCTTTAGTGCAAAGTGGGCAAGCATAGGCCAAGGCATCAGGCAAAGGTTACCATTCCGGTGCAACGAGACCAAGACCAGCCGGACGGTAGGACGGAGGTCACCGTGGAGCCCAAGACGGCGTCATCGCTAGTGCCTTTGGCAGCCGAAGACCACCTTTGGTTAGGATAACCTATACTACATGTTCCCCTTCGAAATGGCCAATTGTTGGCACCCTTCCCGCTCATTATTTGGGGAGAGGCCCAGGGCCTCTATAAATAGAGCTAGCCACCACAGAGTAGAGGACACCCCGGAGAGATCTGGTAGAACCCCAGTAGAGAGAGAGGCGACTGAACTCACCCTAGCAGTTCATCGCACTAGCTCAAGAACACCTCTCGCGAGGTTGTTCTTCCCTTGTGCTGTCCATCATCAGCCCAGAGGCAATCCATCACACCACACACTGGAGTAGGGTATTACACCACAACGGTGGCCCAAACCAGTATGAACATCGTGTCTCTTGTGTTGTTCATCATTTTCATCTTAGTTCGCACGAGATGATCGGACGTAGATCGGTAGGGGAGAGATCTCTGCGCGCACCCCAGTGTTCAAACCTCAAGGGTCTGCCGGAACCCGAAACCCGACACAACTTTAAACTGACGCTTTTGGATTCTTTTGTCATTCCATCTTTTAACTTTCTCTTTGAATAACTTTGCATTTTCATATGCTTGGGGTTCTCCATTCATCTAAGGAGCTGATATCAAATAACCTCTTTTCACCAGCAAGTTTGAAATCATAGTTGAGTTCTTTAACTGCCCAATATGCTTTATGTTCTAACTCAAGAGTCAAATGACAAGCTTTTCCATAAACCATTTTACAAGGAGACATACCCATAGGATTTTTATAAGTTGTTCTATAAGCCCAAAGTGCATCATCTAATTTCTTAGACCAATTCTTCCTGGACCTATTAATAGTATTTTGCAAAATTAATTTTATTTCTCTATTTCTAAGTTCAACCTGACCACTAGACTGAGGATGATAGGGTGATGCAATTATATGGTTAACATCATACTTAGCAAGCATCTTACGGAAAGCACCATGAATAAAGTGTGAACCACCATCAGTCATTAAATATCTAGGGACTCCAAACCTTGGGAAAATAACTTCCTTAAGCATTTTAATAGAGGTGTTGTGATCAACACTACTGGTTGGAATAGCTTCTACCCATTTAGTAACATAATCAATAGCAACCAAAATATGTGTATACCCATTAGAAGAAGGAAAAGGTCCCATGTAATCAAATCCCTAAACATCAAATGGTTCAACAGCAAGTGAATAATTCATAGGCATTTCCTGAAACTTACCGATATTACCTATCCTTTGACATTCATCACAAGATAAGACGAACTTACAAGCATCCTTGAAGAGAGTAGGCCAATAAAATCCAGATTGCAATACCTTGTGAGCAGTTCTATCTCCAGCATGATGCCCTCCATAGGACTCGGAGTGACATTTCCATAGGATTTTTCCCTGTTCATGCTCAGGTACACAACGTCTAATAATACCATCTACTCCTTCTTTATAAAGATGTGGGTCATCCCAAAAGTAATGTCTTAAATCATAGAAGATTTTTTTCTTTTCCTGGTATGTAAAGCTAGGTGGTAAATATTTAGCAACAATGTAATTAGCATAGTCAGCATACCAAGGAGTACCATTAGCAACATTTATTGCAGCTAACTGCTCATCAGGAAAACTATCATCAATAGGTAGTGGGTCATCATGCACATTTTCAAGCCTAGACAAATTATCAGCAACGGGGTTCTCAGCTCCTTTTCTATCAATGATATGTAAATCAAATTCTTTTAACAAGAGAACCCAACGAATAAGTCTAGGTTTAGCATCTTTCTTTTCCATAAGATATTTAATAGCAACATGGACTGTGTGATTAGTTACTTTGGAATCAACAATATAAGGTCTAAATTTATCACAAGCAAACACAACTGCTAAGAATTCTTTTTCAGTAGTAGCATAATTTCTTTGAGCACTGTCTAGAGTTTTACTAGCATAATGAATAACATTCAATTTCTTATCAACTCTTTGTCCTAGAACAGCACCAACAGCATAATCACTAGCATCACACATAATTTCAAAAGGCAAGTTCCAATCAGGTGGTTGAACAATAGGTGCATATATTAAGGCTTTCTTGAGTGTTTCAAAGGCTTCAATACAATCATCATCAAAAATAAATGGAATATCCTTTTGCAAAAGATTAGTAAGAGGCCTAGAAATTTTAGAAAAGTCTTTAATAATTCTCCTATAGAAACCAGCATGACCTAGGAAACTACGAATACCTTTGATGTCCTTAGGACATGTCATTTTCTCAATGGCACCAACCTTAGCTTGGTCCACTTCAATACCTCTTTCAGAAATTTTATGACCCAAGACAATGCCTTCATTAACCATAAAGTGGCATTTCTCCCAATTCAATACAAGATTTGTTTGTTCACATCTCTGCAAAACTCTCTCAAGATTGCTTAAACAATCATCAAAAGATTTCCCATAAACAGAAAAGTCATCCATGAAAACCTCAACAATCTTTTCACAAAATGCAGAGAATATAAGAGTCATATATCTTTGAAAGGTAGCGGGTACATTACAAAAACCAAAAGGCATACATCTATAAGCATAAGTTCCAAAGGGACAAGTAAAAGTAGTCTTTTCTTGATCAGGTTGAGAAATAGATATTTGTAAAAAGCCAGAGTATCCATCTAGGGAAGCAAAAAAGTGTGTGCTTAGATAATCTTTCAAGCATTTGATCAATAAAAGGCAAGGGGTAATGATCTTTTCTAGTTGCTTTATTTAATTTTCTAAAATCAATTACCATTCTATAGCATGTAAAAATTCTTTGTGGAATGAGCTCATTCTTATCATTAGGAACAACAGTAATACCTCCTTTCTTAGGGACACAATGAACAAGACTTACCCATCTACTATCATCTATAGAATAAATTATACCTGCTGCCAAAAGTTTTAATATTTCCGTTCTTACCACCTCTTTCATCTTCGGATTTAACCGACGTTGGTGATCAACAATTGGTTTAGCATCAGGTTCCATATTAATTTTGTGCTGACATAGAGTTGGACTAATGCACTTTAAATCATCAAGAGTATATCCAATAGCAGCCCGGTGCTTCTTTAGAACTTTCAATAATCTTTCTTCTTCATGTTTTGAAAGGTTAGCACTAATAATAACAGGATATATCTTCTTTTCACCAAGATAAGCATATTTCAAAGTGTCTGGCAATTGTTTAAATTCAAACACATGATCACCTTTAGGTGGAGGAGGACCTCCAAGAGTTTCAATAGGCAAATTTTGTTTAAGCAGAGGACATTGTTCAAAGAAAACCTTATCTATTTCATTTCTTTCATGCATGGGTAAATCATTTTCATGGTCTAGCAAATATTGTTCTAAATGATCAGTAGGTGGAACAGCAATATAAGCAAGACCAATTAATTCATCCTTACTAGGCAATTCTTTTTCATGATGATTTCTACTAAAATTGGAAAAACTAAACTCATGAGACTCATCACCAAAGCTAACACCCATAGTTTGTTTCTTGCAATCTATCTTAGCATTAATGATACGTCTCTGTCTTATCTACTTTTCCAAACACTTTTTCCCTTGTTTTGGACTCTAACTTGTATGATTTGAATGGAACTAACTCGGACTAACGCTGTTTTCAGCAGAATTGCCATGGTGTTGTTTTATGTGCAAAAAACAAATATTCTCGGAATGACCTGAAACTCCACGGAACATCTTATAATAAACAATAAAAAATCCTCGCCAAAGATGAAGACCAGGGGGCCACACCCTTCTCACAAGGGTGGACCCCACCTAGGTTGCGCCCCCTACCTCATTGGCCCCCTGGAAACGCTCTGACGCCAACTCCAACTCTATATATTTTCTTTCGGAGAGAAAAAAATTAGGGAGAAGAAATCATCGCGTTTTATGATACGGAGCCACCGCCAAGCCCTAAAACTCTCGGGAGGGCTGATCTGGAGTCCGTTCGGGGCTCCAGAGAGGGGGATTCATCGCCGTCGTCATCATCAACCATCCTCCATCACCAATTTCATGATGCTCACCGCCGTGCGTGAGTAATTCCATCGTAGGCTTGCAAGACGGTGATGGGTTGGATGAGATTTATCATGTAATCGAGTTAGTTTTGTTAGGGTTTGATCCCTAGTATCCATTGTGTTCTGAGATTGATGTTGCTATGACTTTGCTATGCTTAATGCTTGTCACTAGGCCCGACTGCCATGATTTCAGATCTAAACCTATTATGTTTTCAAGAATATATGTGAGTTCTTGATCCTATCTTGCAAGTCTATAGTCACCTACTATGTGTTATGATCCGGCAACCCCGAAGTGACAATAATCGGGACCACTCCCGATGATGACCATAGTTTGAGGAGTTCATGTATTCACTATGTGCTAATGCTTTGTTCCGGTTCTCTATTAAAAGGAGGCCTTAATATCCCTTAGTTTCCAATAGGACCCCGCTGCCATGGGAGGGTAGGACAAAAGATGTCATGCAAGTTCTTTTCCATAAGCACGTATGACTATATACGGAATACATGCCTACATTACATTGATGAACTGGAGCTAGTTCTGTGTCACCCTATGTTATGACTATTACATGATGAACCGCATTCGGCATAATTATCCATCACTGATCCGGTGCCTACGAGTTTTCCATATACTGGTTTACGCTTATTTACTTTCCCGCTGCTACTGTTACAATCACTACAAAATACCAAAAACATTACTTTTGCTGTCTTTACTTTTGTTGCTGCTACCACCACTATCATATTACTTTGCTACTAAACACTTTGCTGTAGATACTAAGTTTCCAGTTGTGGTTGAATTGACAACTCAGCTGCTAATACTTGAGAATATTCTTTGGCTCCCCTTGTGTCGAATCAATAAATTTGGGTTGAATACTCTACCCTCAAAAGCTGTTGCGATCCCCTATACTTGGGGGTTATCAAGACTAATTTTTGGCGTCGTTGCCGGGGAGCATAGCTCTATTCTTTGAGTCACTTGGGATTTATATCTACTGGACACTATGAAGAACTTGAGAGATCCAAAAACCAAGATCTATCCCTCAACTACGAGGGGAGATAAGGAACTGCCATCTAGCTCTGCACTTGATTCACCTTTTGTTATGAGTAAGTTTGCGACACCTACACCTGCTTCTGCTATTCGTTCTGATATGACGCATGTTATTGATGATGCCACTTCTGCTATGCATGATACTTATGATGAAACTGCTTCTATGCCTGATACTACTGTGCCCCTTAGTGAATTTCTTGATGAACAAATTGCTAGGGCTAGAGAAAAAGAAACTATTGAATCTGAATACGATGATGATAGTGATGATGAAAATATGCCTGTTATTCCTAAGGGCTATCTTTTTGATATGGAATCTTCTGCCGCTATTTTAGCTTGCAAAGACAGATATGAGCTTAAGAGGTTATTAATTAAATGGAACAAAGAATCACTTAGAGATAAAATGAAACCTGACCCTGCTTTTGCTATTTCACCTATTTGTATTCCTGATAAGGATTATGAATTCTCTGTTGATCCTGATATAACTACTTTGGTTGAATCTGATCCGTTTTATGGCTATGAATCTGAAACTGTTGTGGCACATCTTACTAAGTTAAATGATATAGCTGCCCTGTTTACTAATGATGAGAGATCGCGTTACTTCTATATACTCAAAATATTTCCGTTCTCATTAAAGGGTGATGCTAAGATATGGTTTAATTCTCTCGATCCTGGTTGTGTGCGTAGTCCCCAGGATATGATTTATTACTTCTCTACTAAATATTTCCCTGCCCATAAGAAACAAGCTGCTTTGAGGGATATATATAATTTTGTGCAAATTGAAGAAGTGAGTCTCCCACAAGCTTGGGGGAGGCTTCTCAAGTTACTTAATGCTTTGCCTGATCATCCTCTTAAGAAACCTGAAATACTTGATAACTTTTATAATGGACTAACCGATGCTTCCAGAGATTACCTGGATAGTTGTGCTAGTTCTCTTTTCACGGAAAGAACACCTGATGAAGCTGAAATTCTATTGAATAATATGTTGACAAATGAAAATAATTGGGCACCTCCTGAGCCAGCTCTTGCTCCAATTACTAAGCCTATTCCTAAACCAACTCCGAAGAAGAGAGGTGTTCTATTTCTCAGTCCCGAAGATATGCAAGAGGCAAAGAAATCTATGAAAGAAAAAGGTATTAAAGCTGAAGATGTTAAGAATTTACCTCCTATTGAAGAAATACATGGTCTCAATATACCACCTGTCGAAGAAACATACGATCTTGATCACTTATTTACTGAAGAACCTCCTGATCCCGATATCCCGACACAGGTAGTAAAGGTAAATTCTCTCTATAGATATGATAAAGCTGAAGTCCCTCCTACTAAAATTGCTAGTCAGTGCTTGGATGAGTTTGATAACTTTATGTTTAAGCAAGATGACTTCAATGCTTATTTTGGTAGACAATTAAAAGAAAATGCTTATATGATTAGACGCTTGGGTGATTATATGGTTGATATTAAAGGTGAACTTAAACTTGTTAGCAAACATGCTTCTATGGTTAGTACTCAAGTAGAACAAGTACTTAAGGCTCAAAAAGAAGTGCTTGATGAAATGAATAGTAAGAAAGATGATTATGTTGTTAGAGTGGCTACTAGAACTGGTAGAATGACTCAGGAACCTTTGTATCCTGAAGGCCACCCTAAGAGAATCGAGCAAGATTCTCAAAGAAATAATATTGATGTTCCTAGTTCTTCTAAAAAGAAGAAGAAGAAAAATGATAGAACTGTGCAAACTTCTAGTGAACCTATTGCTGAACCACCTGATAATCCAAATGATATATCTATGTCTGATGCTGAAACACAATCTGGTAATGAACACGAACCTAGTAATAATTTTAATGATGATGTTAATGATGATGCTCAACCTAGTAATGATAATGATGTAGAAATTGAACCTGCTATTGATCTTGATAACCCACAGTCAAAGAATCAACATTATGATAAGAAAGACTTTGTTGCTAGGAAACATGGTAAAGAAAGGGAACCTTGGGTTCAGAAACCCATGCCTTTTCCTCCCAAACCATCCAAGAAAAAGGATGATGAGGATTTTGAGCACTTTGCTGAAATGATTAGGCCTATATTTTTGCGTATGCGATTAACTGATGTGCTCAAAACAAACCCTTATGCTAAATATATGAAGGATATCATTACTAATAAAAGAAAGATACCGGAAGCTGAGATTTCCACCATGCTTGCTAATTATACTTTTAAGGGTGGAATACCAAAGAAACTTGGAGACCCGGGAGTACCTACTATACCTTGCACCATTAAAAGAAATTATATTAAAACTGCTTTATGTGATCTTGGAGCCGGTGTTAGTGTTATGCCTCTCTCTTTATATCGTAGACTTGACTTGAATAAGTTGACACCTACTGAAATATCTTTGCAAATGGCTGATAAATCAACTGCTATACCTGTCGGTATCTGTGAGGATGTGCCTGTTGTGGTTGCAAACGTTACTATTTTAACAGACTTTGTTATTCTTGATATTCCCAAGGATGATAGTATGTCTATTATTCTTGGAAGACCTTTTCTTAAAACTGCAGGGGATGTTATTGATTGCAACAAAGGCAATGTCACTTTTCATGTTAATGCTAATGAGCATACGGTACACTTTCCGAGGAAACAACCTCAAGTTCATAGTATCCATTCTATTGGAAAAATTCCATCGATTATATTTGGAGGTTTTGAATTTCCTCTTCCTACTGTCAAGAAGAAATATGATATTCTTACTATTGGAGATGTGCATATCCCCGTTGAGGTAACATAGTGTTATTCGAAATTTCTCCGGATTCATGATTATCGAAATGAGTCTGTTAACAAGACTTGATCAACCTTGTTAGTGGATTCTTTTTTATGAGCATGAGATGGATGAAACTAGAAGCACAACCTTCTGTACCCTTTTTATACTTTCTGTTAATTAGTAGAAATAAAGTAAAAATAGTATTTTTCTATCTGTTTCCCGGGTTATCCATGCAATATAAAAATATCCCGAAAATAAAAGTCCTCAGAATGACATGCCAATTTAATATGATTTTTTTGGGAATATTTGAGGATTTAGTGTGCAAAAATTACCGCGGGAGGAGCTGCCACCTGGCCACGAGGGTGGTGGGCGCCCCCCCCCCCCCTCTAGGGCGCGCCCCCTGCCTCGTGGGCCCACGGTGGCCCTCCTCCACTTATCCCAGCACCCATCTTCTTCCTTTGTCTCACACAAACCCGAAAAACCAACTCAAGCACGAGTTCCAGCCACTTTTGCTGTGATTTTCGATCTCCTTGCTCAAAGCACCTCTCGCAAAACTGCTTGGGGAGATTGTTCCTTGGTATGTGACTCCTCCATTAGTCCAATTAGTTTTTATTCTAGTGCTTTATTCTTTGCAAATTTGTGCTGCATAGGTGACCCTGTTCTTGAGCTTGCATGTCAAATTTATATGGTTCCAAGTAGTTCTAATGCTTGATTTAGGCTCTAGGCACTTGTAGGAGTAGTTGCTATCAGTTTTATTGAGTTTGGTTTACTTTTATTTTGAAGTTACTAAAAATTTCAGAATTTTTCAGAATATAATGAGATTTTTGAGGGGCTCATCGAGCCAAAGCTCGAAGGAAAAGGCACCGAAGCCTAAGTATAATTTGCCGCGCACCGCGGAGATTCGGGCGTGTGAATGGCCTTCTGAAGATTTCTTGAAAGTAGCCGGTATCTATGAAGATTTTCATGAATTGGCTCACAATGCAGGCCTCACCGCTTTCCTCCACGACCAATGCGATCAGTATCTCTTACTCACAAATACTTTTGTGCAAAACTTTCATTTTCATTCTAGGAACTCACCACCTACAGTGGAGTTTCATTTATATGATGAGCATAAGGAGATGTCACTTTATGATTTCTGTTGGATTTGTTTAGTACCTTTTGAGGGCAAGACAGAAGAACCACATCATGATGATGTGGCTAGTTTATTGATAATATCACTGTAGGAGAAACCAGGGAGGTTTCCGATGCACGAATCACTAGCATACATTTCCCTATTTTGCGTTACTTTGCATTATTTGCTAGTCGTTGTTTAATTGGACGCGGAAACTCTGGAAACCTTAGTATCCCTGATATAATTATTCTGCTCCAAGGTTTATACAGTGATAACACTTTTAGTATGGGCGGTATTATTGCTAGACGGTTAAATATGAACCGTACTAAGGGCCCCATCTTTGGAGGCATCTATGCCACACGCCTAGCCGCACATTTTAACATACCTATTAGGCATGCTGAGAAGGAAGAAAAGGTGCTACCCCGTGTTTATCTAGATCATAAAAGTATGGTGGCACATGATTTTATTGTTAAAAATAGGGTAGGGGAGCTTAAATATCAATTATTCTTTAATAAACATCATCCTGAGACTATTACCTTGTCTGCTCCTTGTTTGTTTGATTTAACTGCAGGCACGTACCTTGTTCTGTTGACGGCTATTCACGCCTACCGAAACCCTGCACCAGCCGAGGAGCCAGAACCGGAACCACAATTTGATCCTTCACGGCGGTCTAACTATCAGTGGGATCCGGAGATGATTGCCAGCCAGTGGCAATCGGAGCCTTCTTCTTCCTCGTCACAGTACGACCCCAACAACTATTATTATGGATATCCGCTAGGCCAGCCATGGCCATAGACCAACTTAGGCCAAAAGTCTAAGCTCGGGGGAGTACGTATTTCTCACCGACATTACATTTATGCTCACACACACTCATTACTAGATGTCGGTGCTCATACTTTTTCATTGTATCATCCATGCTAGTTTATTTTCTTTTTCCTGCTTTCTTCTTGTGTGCTTGTTAAACCTTAAGAAAAACCAAAAACAATTAGCAGTAGGTTATTTTTCTGCTGTAGTAGTAATAATTAAAAAGAAAACCCAAAAATATTTCATGTTCTTCTTTTGCTTGTTGGGAGCTCTCCCGTGTAAATAGTTTTATTTCTTTTCTTTTCTTTGGGGGTCAGTAGGAGAAGACCATAATTAGATTGTTGAAGTGGCTCTTATATGCATTATTGTTGATTTAACCAAGAACCCATATTGCCTTGTCTTCTCCTATTTATTGAATGCTCGCAGATTCCAGCTTAGTCCAATGCACGTGCACTCTTATTATTATTCACACCCTTCTGTCGTGCAAGTGAAAGGCAATTATGATGATATATGATGGACTGACTGAGATGAGAAAAGCTGGTATGAACTCGACCTCTTTTGTTTTTGTAAATATGATGAGCCCGTCGTTCCTGATTCAGCTTATTATGAATAAACATGTTTGCAATGACAATTAGAGATCATAGTTGCTTGTGCCATGCTTGATTAGCTATGAGTTATAATGGTTTACCTTGTGTGCCAACATGTTATTAAGATGATTATGATGTGGTATGATGGGGTGGTATCCTCCTTTGAATGATTTAAGTGACTTGACTTGGCACATGTTCACGCATGTAGTTGAAACAAAATCAACATAGCCTTCACGATATTTATGTTCATGGTGGATTATATCCTACTCATGCTTGCATCCAATGTTTATTAATTTTAATGCATGTACATGGCTGTTGTCGCTCTCTAGTTGGTCGCTTCCCAGTCTTTTGCTAGCCTTCACCTGTACTAAGCGGGAATACTGCTTGTGCATCCAATCCCTTAAACCCCAAAGTTATTCTAGATGAGTCCACTATACCTTCCTATATGCGGTATCTACCTGCCGTTCCAAATAAATTTGTATGTGCCAAACTCTAAACCTTCAAATAAACATTCTGTTTTGTATGCTCGAATAGCTCATGTATCAACTAGGGTTGTCTGTATCTTCCATGTTAGGCGGGTTATTCTCAAGAGGAGTGGACTCCGCTCCTCATTCACGAGATAAAGGGCTGGTCCCCGGGATGCCCAGTCCCATGCTTTATGCAAACTAAATCAAAATAATTGCAAACAAAACTCCCCCTGGGACCTGATGTATGTTGGAGGCACTCGTTGTTTCGAGCAAGCCATGGATTGATGCTTGTTGGTGGAGGGGGAGTATAAACTTTACCATTCTGTTTGGGAACCGCCTATAATGTGTGCAGCATGGAAGATATCGCCATCTCCTAGTTGTTACGTTGACAATGAAAGTATACCGCTCAAAATACAATTTATCTCTACTTCAAAACCGAGCTCTGGCACCTCTACAAATCCTTGCTTCCCTCTGCGAAGGGCCTTTCCATTTACTTTTATGCTGAGTCATCACCCTCTTATTAAAAAGCACTAGCTGGAGAGCACAGCTGTCATTTGCATTCATCACTGTTAATTTATATTGGGTATGACCATGATTGGATCTCTTTTACCATGAATTACAATGCCTAGTCAGTCCTTGATCTTTAAAGGTGCTCTGCATTTATGTTTTGCGGTCTCAGAAAGGGCTAGTGAGATACCATCTTGTTATATCATATTCTGATTGTTTTGAGAAAGTGTTGTCATCCGAGATTTATTATTATGACTTGCTAGTTGATTATGCTGTTGATATGAGTAATTATGAGACCTAAGAATTATTGCAAATGTGGTTAGTTATGATCTATACTGAAAACTTGAATGCTGGCTTGACATAGGTACAACAACAAGAGCAAAGAGAGTTTGTAAAAGTTTTTCTTTCTTTCTTTCAGTTTGTCAACTGAATTGCTTGAGGACAAGCAAGGGTGTAAGCTTGGGGGAGTTGATACGTCTCCATCGTATCTACTTTTCCGAACACTTTTGCCCTTGTTTTGGACTCTAACTTGTATGATTTGAATGGAACTAACCCGGACTGACGCTGTTTTCAGTAGAAATGCCATGGTGTTGTTCTATGTGCAGAAAACAAATATTCTCGGAATGAACTGAAACTCCACGGAACATCTTAGAAAAACAATAAAAAATCCTCACCAAAGATGAAGACCAGGGGGCCCACACCCTTCTCACGAGGGTGGGGGGCGCCCCCCCCCTAGGGCGCGCCCCCTACCTTGTGGGCCCCCTGGAAACCCTCCGATGCCAACTCCAACTCTATATATTTGCTTTCGGAGAGAAAAAAAACAGGGAGAAAAAATCATCGTGTTTTACGATACGGAGCTACCGCCAAGCCCTAAAACCTCTCGGGAGGGCTGATCTGGAGTCCGTTCAGGGCTCCGGAGAGGGGGATTCGTCGCCGTCGTCATCATCAACCATCCTCCATCACCAATTTCATGATGCTCACCGTCGTACGTGAGTAATTCCATCGTAGGCTTGCTGGACGGTGATGGGTTGGATGAGATTTATCATGTAATCGTGTTAGTTTTGTTAGGGTTTGATCCCTAGTATCCATTATGTTCTGAGATTGATGTTGCTATGACTTTGCTATGCTTAATGCTTGTCACTAGGGCCCGAGTGCCATGATTTCAGATCTGAACCTATTATGTTTTCATGAATATATGTGAGTTCTTGATCCTATCTTGCAAGTCTATAGTCACCTATTATGTGTTATGATCCGGCAACCCCGAAGTGACAATAATCGGGAACACTCCCGGTGATGACCATAGTTTGAGGAGTTCATGTATTCACTATGTGCTAATGCTTTGTTCCGGTTCTCTATTAAAAGGAGGCCTTAATATACCTTAGTTTCCAATAGGACCCCGCTGCCACGGGAGGGTAGGACAAAAGATGTCATGCAAGTTCTTTTCCATAAGCACGTATGACTATATACGAAATACATGCCTACATTACATTGATGAACTGGAGCTAGTTCTGTCTCACCCTATGTTATGACTGTTACATGATGAACCGCATTTGGCATAATTATCCATCACTGATCCGGTGCCTACGAGTTTTCCATATACTGGTTTACGCTTATTTACTTTCCCGCTGCTACTGTTACAATCACTACAAAATACCAAAAACATTACTTTTGATGTCTTTACTTTTGTTGCTGCTACCACCACTATCATATTACTTTGCTACTAAACACTTTGTTGCAGATACTAAGTTTCCAGGTGTTGTTGAATTGACAACTCAGCTGCTAATACTTGAGAATATTCTTTGGCTCCCCTTGTGTCGAATCAATAAATTTGGGTTGAATACTCTACCCTCGAAAGCTGTTGCGATCCCCTATACTTGTGGGTTATCAATTAACTGTGTTCAAGAAAGGTCTACCAAAGATAATGGGACAAAACTCATCTTGCGGGGTACCAAGAACAAGAAAATCAATAGGATATTTTATTTTCCCACACAAGACTTCAACATCTCTGATAATCCCACAAGGTGATATGGTCTCTCTATTAGCAAGTTTAATAGTAACATCTATGTCTTCTAGCTCAGCAGGTGCTATGTCCTTTATAATTTATTGATATAGAGTGTAAGGAATAGCACTCACACTAGCACTCATATCACATAAACCATCATAACAGTGATCTCCTATTTTAACTGAAATAACAAGCATGCCAACAACACGTTGTTGTTTATCTTTTCCATCAGGTTTAGCAATTCTAGCAGCTTCTTCACAGAAGTAAATAACATGCCCATCCATATCTTATTCCAAGAGATCTTTAACCATAGCAATGCTAGGTTCTACTTTAATTTCTTCATCAGGTGCAGGTGTTCTAATATAGCTTTTGTTAACCACAGCTGAAACATTAGCATGCTCCTTTATCCTAACAGGAAAAAGGGGGTTTCTCAATATAAGCAGAAGAAATAACTGGATCGACATTATAAAGTATAGTTTCTTCTTTAACTGGTACTGGTTCTTTAATTTCTTCTGTAATAGGTGGGTGATATTTAAAACACTTCTCTTTAGGGATTTCAACATGAGTAGCAAATGATTCACAAAAGGAGGCTACTATCTCAAAGTCAAGTCCATATTTAGTGCTAAACTTTTGAAAAGCATCGGTATCCATAGAAGATTTAACACAATCATACTTAAGCTTAATACCTGACTCTTTACTTTCGTCGAGTTCCCAATCTTCAGAGTTGCGTTTAATTCTTTCCAAAAGATCCCACCGGAATTCAATAGTCTTCTTCATAAAAGAACCAACACAAGAAGTATCAAGCAGGGTTTGATCATTACGAGAAAGACGAGCATTAAAGTTCTGAATAATAATTTCTCTCGAGAGTAATGATAGGGGCATGAATATAACATTGACTTAAGCCTCCCCCAAGCTAGAGCGATACTTTTGAAGGAAATATGCCCTAGAGGCAATAATAAAGTTATTGTTTATTTCCTTATTTCATGATAAATGTTTATTATTCATGCTAGAATTGTATTAACCGGAAACATAATACATGTGTGAATACATAGACAAACAAAGTGTCACTAGTATGCCTCTACTTGACTAGCTCGTTGATCAAAGATGGTTATGTTTCCTAACCATGGGCATGAGTTTTCATTTGATAAACGGGATCACATCATTAGGAGAATGATGTGATTGACTTGACCCATTCTGTTAGCTTAGCACTTGATCGTTTTACTTTACTACTATTGCTTTCTTCATGACTTATACATGTTCCTATGACTATGAGATTATGTAACTCTCGATTACCGGAGGAACACTTTGTGTGCTACCAAACATCACAACGTAACTGGGTGATTATAAAGGTGCTCTATAGGTGTCTCCGATGGTACTTGTTGAGTTGGCATAGATTGAGATTAGGATTTGTCACTCCGATTGTCGGAGAGGTATCTCTGGGCCCTCTCGGTAATGCACATCACTATAAGCCTTGCAAGCAATGCAACTAATGAGTTTGTTGCGGGATAGTGCATTATGGAACGAGTAACGAGACTTGCCAGTAACGAGATTGAACTAGGTATCGAGATACCGACGATCGAATCTCGGGCAGTAACATAATGATGACAAAGGGAACAACGTATGTTGTTATGCGGTTTGACCGATAATGATCTTCGTAGAATATGTAGGACCCAATATGAACATCCAGGTTCCGCTATTGGTTATTGACCGGAGACGTATCTCGGTCATGCCTACATAGTTCTCGAACCCATAGGGTCCGCATGCTTAACGTTCGGTGACGATCGGTATTATGAGTTTATGTGATTTGATGTACCGAAGGTAGTTCGGAGTGCCGGATGAGATCGGGGACATGACAAGGAGTCTCGAAATGGTCAAGACATAAAGATCGATATATTGGATGACTATATTCGGACATTGGAAAGGTCCCGAGTGATTCAGGTATTTTTCAGAGTACCGGGGAGTTACGGGAATACGGGGAAGAAGTACTGAGCCTCATGGGCCAAGTGGTGGAAGAGAGGAGGCAGGGCGCGCGGCCCCCTAGCCCAAATCGAATTGGACTAGGGGCCATTCCTCCCTTTCCTTCCTTCTCCCTCTCCTCCTTCCTTTCCTCCTCCTAGTAGGAGTAGGAAAGGGGAGTCCTACTCCTACTAGGAGGAGTACTCCTCCTCCTGGCGCACCCTATAGGGGCCAGCCGGCCTCACCCCTTGCTCCTTTATATACGGGGGCAGGGGGCACCCTAGAACACACAAGTTGATCATTGATCCCTTAGTCGTGTGCGGTGCCCCCTCCACCATAATCCACCTTGATCATATCATAGCAGTGCTTAGGCGAAGCCCTGCGTCGGTAGCAACATCATCACTGTCATCACGCCGTCGTGCTGACGGAACTCTCCCGTGAAGCTCTGCTCGATCGGAGTTCGTGGGACGTCATCGAGCTGAACGTGTGCTGAACTCAGAGGTGTCGTGCGTTCGGTACTTCGATCGGTCGGATCGTGAAGACGTTCGACTACATCAACCGCGTTCTCATAACGCTTCTGCTTACGGTCTACGAGGGTATGTGGACGATACTCTTCCCTCTCGTTGCTATGCATCACCATGATCTTGTGTGTGTAGGAATTTTTTTGAAATTACTACGTTCCCCAACAGTGGCATCCGAGCCAGGTTTATGCGTAGATGTTATATGCACGAGTAGAACACAAGTGAGTTGTGGGCGATACAAGTCGTACTGCTTACCGGCATGCCATACTTTGGTTCGGCGGTATTGTTGGATGAAGCGGCCCGGACCGACATTATGCGTATGCTTACGCAACACTGGTACTATCGACGTGCTTTGCACACAGGTGACTAGCGGGTGTCAGTTTCTCCAACTTTAGTTGAACCGAGTGTGACTACGCCCGGTCCTTGTTGAAGGTTAAAATAGCACTAACTTGGAGAAATATCGTTGTGGTTTTGATGCGTAGGTAAGATCGGTTCTTGCTCAGCCCGTAGCAGCCACGTAAAACTTGCAACAACAAAGTAGAGGACGTCTAACTTGTTTTTGCAGGGCATGTTGTGATGTGATATGGTCAAGACATGATGCTAAATTTTATTGTGTGAGATGATCATGTTTTTTAACACAGTTATCGGCAACTGGCAGGAGCAATGTGGTTGTCGCTTTATTGTATGAAATTCAATTGCCATGTAATTGCTTTACTTTATCACTAAGCGGTAGCGATAGTCGTGGAGGCAATAGTTGCCGTGACGACAACGATGCTTCGATGGAGATCAAGGTGTCAAGCCCGTGACGATGGTGATCATGACGGTGCTTTGGAGATGGAGATCACAGGCACAAGATGATGATGGCCATATCATATCACTTATATTGATTGCATGTGATGTTTATCCCTTATGCATCTTATTCTGCTTGATTGATGGTAGCATTATAAGATGATCTCTCACTAAATTTCAAGGTACAAGTGTTCTCCCTGAGTATGCACCATTGCGAAAGTTCATCGTGCCGAGACACCACGTGATGATCGGGTATGATAAGCTCTATGTTCATATACAACGAGTGCAAGCCAGTTTTTGCACACGCGGAAATACTCGTGTTAAACTTCACAAGCCTAGCATATGCAGATATGGCCTCAAAACACTGAGACCGAAAGGTCGAGCGTGAATCATATAGTAGATATGATCAACATAGTGATGTTCACCATTGAAAACTACTCCATCTCACGTGATGATCGGACATGGTTTAGTTGATATGGATCACGTGATCACTTAGATGATTAGAGGGATGTCTATCTAAGTGGGAGTTCTTAAATATGAGTAATTGAACTTTAATTTATCATGAACTTAGTACATGATAGTATTTTGCTTGTCTATGTTGTTGTAGATAGATGGCCCGTGTTGTTGTTCCGTTAAATTTTAATGTGTTCCTTGAGAAAGCAAAGTTGAAAGATGATGGTAGCAATTACACGGACTGGGTCTGTAACTTGAGGATTATCCTCATTGCTGCACGGAAGAATTACGTCCTGGAAGCACCGTTGGGTGCCAAACCCGCTGCATGAGCAAAGCCAGATGTTATGAACGTCTGGGAGAGCAAAGTTGATGACTACTCGATAGATCAGTGTGCCATGCTTTACGGCTTAGAACCGGGACTTCAACGACGTTTTGAACATCATGGAGCATATGAGATGTTCCAGGAGTTGAAGTTAATATTTCAAGCAAATGCCCAGATTGAGAGATATGAAGTCTCCAATAAGTTCTATGGCTGCAAGATGGAGGAGCATAGTTTTGTCAGTGAACATATACTCAGAATGTCTGGGTACCATAACCACTTGACTCAACTGGGAGTTAATCTTCCTGTTGATAGTGTCATTGACAGAGTTCTTCAATCACTACCACCAAGCTACAAGAGCTTCGTGATGAACTATAATATGCAAGGGATGGATAAGACGATTTCCGAGCTCTTCGCAATGCTAAAAGCTGCGGAGGTAGAAATCAAGAAGGAGCATCAAGTGTTGATGGTCAATAGGACAACCAGTTTCAAGAAAAAGGGTAAAGGGAAGAAGAAAGGGAACTTCAAGAAGAACAACAAACAAGTTGCTACTCAAGAGAAGAAACCCAAGTCTGGACCTAAGCCTGAGACTGAGTGCTTCTACTGCAAAGGGACTGGTCACTGGAAGCGGAACTGCCCCAAGTATTTGGCAGATAAGAAGGATGGCAAAGTGAACAAAGGTATATTTGATATACATGTTATTGATGTGTACTTTACTACTGTTTATAGCAACCCCTCAGTATTTGATACTAGTTCAGTTGCTAAGATTAGTAACTCGAAATGGGAGTTGAAGAATGAACAGAGACTAGTTAAGGGTGAAGTGACGATGTGTGTTGGAAGTGGTTCCAAGATTGATATGATCATCATCGCACACTCCCTATACTTTTGGGATTAGTGTTGAACCTAAATAAATGTTATCTGGTGTTTGCGTTAAGCATGAATATGATTTGATCATGTTTATTGCAATACGGTTATTCATTTAAAGTTAGAGAATAATTGTTGTTCTCTTTACATGAATAAAACCTTCAATGGTCATACACCAAGGTGAATGGTTTATTGAATCTCGATCGTAGTGATACACATATTCATAATATTGAAGCCAAAAGATACAAAGTTAGTAATGATAGTGCAACTTATTTGTGGCACTGCCGTTTAGGTCATATCGGTGTAAAGTGCATGAAGAAGCTCCATTCTGATAGACTTTTGGAATCACTTGATTATGAATCACTTGGTACTTGCGAACCATGCCTCATGGGCAAGATGACTAAAACGCCGTTCTCCGGAACTATGGAGCGAGCAACAGATTTGTTGGAAATCATACATACTGATGTATGTGGTCCGATGAATATTGAGGCTCGCGGCGGATATCGTTATTTTCTCACCTTCACAGATGATTTGAGCAGATATGGGTATATCTACTTGATGAAACATAAGTCTACAACATTTGAAAAGTTTAAATAATTTCAGAGTGAAGTGGAAAATCATCGTAACAAGAAAGTAAAGTTTCTACGATCTGATCGTGGAGGAAAATATTTGAGTTATGAGTTTGGCCTTCATTTGAAACAATGAGGAATAGTTTCGCAACTCACGCCACCCGGAACACCACAACGTAATGCTGTGTCTGAATGTCGTACTCGTACTTTACTAGATATGATGCGATCTATGATGTCTCTTACTGATTTACCGCTATCGTTTTGGGGTTACGCTTTAGAGACAACTGCATTCACGTTAAATAGGGCACCATCTAAATCCGTTGAGATGACGCCTTATGAACTATGGTTTGGCAAGAAACCAAAGTTGTCGTTTATTAAAGTTTGGGGCTGCGATGCTTATGTGAAAAAGCTTCAACCTGATAAGCTCGAACCCAAGTCGGAGAAATGTGTCTTCATAGGATACCCAAAGGAGACTGTTGGGTACACCTTCTATCACAGATCCGAAGGCAAGACATTTGTTGCTAAGAATGGATCCTTTCTAGAGAAGGAGTTTCTCTCGAAAGAAGTGAGTGGGAGGAAAGTAGAACTTGATGAGGTAACTGTACCTGCTCCCTTATTGGAAAGTAGTCCATCACAGAAACCGGTTCCTATGACACCTACACCAATTAGTGAGGAAGCCAATGATGATGATCATGAAACTTCAGATCAAGTTACTACCGAACCTCGTAGGTCAACCAGAGTAAGATCCGCACCAGAGTGGTACGGTAATCCTATTCTAGAGGTCATGTTATTTGACCATGACGAACCTACGAACTATGAGGAAGCGATGATGAGCCCAGATTCCGCAAAATGGCTTGAGGCCATGAAATCTGAGATGGGATCCATGTATGAGAACAAGGTGTAAACTTTGGTTGACTTGCCCGATGATCTGCAAGCCATCGAGAATAAATGGATCTTCAAGAAGAAGACTGACGCCGACGGTAACGTTACTATCTACAAAGCTCGACTTGTTGCGAAAGGTTTTCGACAAGTTCAAGGGGTTGACTACGATGAGACTTTCTCACACATAGCGATGCTTAAGTCCGTCTGAATCATGTTAGCTATTGCCGCATTTTATGATTATGAAATTTGGCAAATGGATGTAAAGACTGCATTCTTGAATGGATTTCTGGTAGAAGAGTTGTATATGATGCAACCTGAAGGTTTTATCGATCCAAAAGGTACTAACAAAGTGTGCAAGCTCCAGCGATCCATATATGGACTGGTGCAAGCATCTCGGAGTTGGAATAAACATTTTGATAGTTTGATCAAAGCATATAGTTTTATACATACTTTTGGCGAAGCATGTGTTTACAAGAAAGTGAGTGAGAGCTCTGTAGCATTTCTAATATTATATGTGGATGAAATATTGTTGATTGGATAGAATTTTTGGATAGCATAAAAGGACACTTGAATAAGAGTTTTTCAATGAAAGACCTCGGTGATGCTGCTTATATATTAGGCATCAAGATCTATAGAGATAGATCAAGACGCTTAATTGGACTTTCACAAAACACATACCTTGATAAAGTTTTGAAGAAGTTAAAAATGGATCAAGCAAAGAAAGGGTTCTTGCATGTGTTACAAGGTGTGAAGTTGAGTAAGACTCAATGCCCGACCAATGTAGAAGATAGATAGAAAATGAAAAATGTTCCTTATGGTTCAGCCATAGGCTCTATCATGTATGCAATGCTGTGTACCAAACCTGATGTGTGCCTTGCTATTAGTTTAGCAGGGAGGTACCAAAGTAATCCAGGAGTGGATCACTGGACAGTGGTCAAGAACATCCTGAAATACCTGAAAAGGACTAAGGATATGTTTCTCGTTTATGGAGGTGACAAAGAACTCGTCGTAAATGGTTACGTCGATGCAAGCTTTGACACTGATCCGGACGATTGTAAACCGCAAACCGGATACGTGTTTATATTGAACGGTGGACCTGTCAGTTGGAGCAGTTCTAAATAAAGCGTCGTGGCAGGATCTACGTGTGAAGCGGAGTACATAGCTGCTTCGGAAGCAGCAAATGAAGGAGTCTGGATGAAGGAGTTCATATCCGATCTAGGTGTCATACCTAGTGCATCGGGTCCAATGAAAATCTTTTGTGACAATACTGGTGCAATTGCCTTGGCAAAGGAATCCAGATTTCACAAGAGAACCAAACACATCAAGAGACGCTTCAATTCCATCCGTGATCAAGTCCAGGTGGGAGACATAGAGATTTGCAAGATACATACGGATCTGAATGCTGCAGACCCGTTGACTAAGCCTCTCTCACGAGAAAAACATGATCAGCACCAAGGCTCCATGGGTGTTAGAATCATTACTGTGTAATCTAGATTATTGACTCTAGTGCAAGTGGGAGACTGAAGGAAATATGCCCTAGAGGCAATAATAAAATTATTATTTATTTCCTTATTTCATGATAAATGTTTATTATTCATGCTAGAATTGTATTAACCGGAAGCATAATACATGTGTGAATACATAGACAAACAAAGTGTCACCGGTATGCCTCTACTTAACTAGCTCGTTGATCAAAGATGGTTATGTTTCCTAACCATGGAGCTGAGTTGTCATTTGATAAACGGGATCACATCATTAGGAGAATGATGTGATTGACTTGAACCATTCCATTAGCTTAGCACTTGATTGTTTTAGTTTACTGCTATTGCTTTCTTCATGACTTATACATGTTCCTATGACTATGAGATTATGCAACTCCCGATTACCGGAGGAACACTTTGTGTGCTACCAAATGTCACAACGTAACTAGGTGATTATAAAGGTTCTCTAAAGGTGTCTCCGATGGTACTTGTTGAGTTGGCATAGATGAGATTAGGATTTGTCACTCTGATTGTCGGTGAGGTATCTCTGGGCCCTCTCGGTAATGCACATCACTATAAGCCTTGCAAGCAATGCAACTAATGAGTTAGTTGTGGGATAGTGCATTACGGAATGAGTAAACAGACTTGCCAGTAACAAGATTGAACTAGGTATCAAGATACCGACGATCGAATCTCGGGCAAGTAACATACCGATGACAAAGGGAACAACGTATGTTGTTATGCGGTTTGACCGATAAAGATCTTCATAGAATATGTAGGAGCCAATGTGAACATCCAGGTTCTGCTATTGGTCATTGACCGGAGACGTATCTCAGTCATGTCTACATAGTTCTCGAACTCGTAGGGTCCGCACGCTTAACGTTCGGTGAAGACCGGTATTATGAGTTTATGTGATTTGATATACCTAAGGTAGTTCGGAGTCCCGTATGAGATCGGGGACGTGACGAGGAGTCTCGAAATGGTTGATACGTAAAGATCGATATATTGGACGACTATATTCAGACATCGGAAAGGTTCCGAGTGATTCGGGTATTTTTTGGAGTACCGGGGAGTTATGGGAATACGGCGAAGAAGTATTGGGCCTCATAGGCCAAGTTGTGGAAGAGAGGAGGCAGGGCACGTGGCCCCCCTAGCCCAAACCGAATTGGACTAGGGGGCGGCCCCCCTTTCCTCCTTTCCTTCCTTCTCCCTCTCCTCCTTCCTTTCCTTAGGAAAGGGGAGTCCTACTCCTACTAGGAGGAGGACTCCTCCTCCTGGCACGCCCTACAGGGGCCGGACGGCCTCCCCCCTTGCTCCTTTATATACGGGGGCAGGGAGGCACCCTAGAACACACAAGTTGATCATTGATCCCTTAGCCGTGTGCGGTGCCCCCCTCCACCGTAATCCACCGCGATCACATCGTAGCGGTGCTTAGGCGAAGCCCTGCGTCGGTAGCAACATCATCACCGTCATCACGCCGTCGTGCTGATTGAACTCTCCTATGAAGCTCTGCTCGATCGGAGTTCGTGGGACATCATCGAGCTGAACGTGTCCTGAACTCATAGGTGTCGCGCGTTCGGTACATGGATCGGTCGGATCATGAAGACGTTCGACTACATCAACCGCGTTCTCATAATGCTTCCGCTTACAGTCTATGAGGGTACGTGGACAATACTATTCCCTCTCGTTGCTATGCATCACCATGATCTTGCATGTGCGTAGGAAATTTTTTGAAATTACTATGTTCCCCAACAACCTTCTCCTTCACGAGGCCAAAAATTATATATATATAATTCCTACCACAATGAACTAGATGCATAGGATAAATTTTTTGGTGAACTCCAATTCCAGGATCCAATATCATCACATAGCCTATACCATGCCAATGCTTTTCCCTTCAAAGATAAAGGGAAAAAATTTCTCATCACCTCATCTCCGGGTAAACCTGCAAGCTTAAACAATCCACAAATTTGTTCCACATATATCAAGTGCATATCAGGATGTTCGGTTTCATCTCCTGCATAAGGATTAGCAAGCAGTTGTTCTATCATACCCGAAGGAATTTCATATTGAATATTTTCAGTAGGTGCAGTAGGTTGAGGGGTAACTAATTGTGGTTCCATACGATGTGAAGATACCCCGAACAAACTCCTCAAAGGATTGTTTTCCATAGTAACAAGTGACAACAAATTGCAGCACACTATATAAATGTTTCCTTACCAAATTCCACTTACCAAAGGCGCTTCACTCCCCGGCAACGGCGCCAGAAAATAGCCTTGATGACCCACAAGTATAGGGGATCAATTGTAGCTCTTTTCGATAAGAGTGTCGAATCCAACGAGGAGCAGAAGGAAATGACAAGTAGTTTCCGGTAAGGTATTGTCTGCAAGTGCTGAAATTGTAAGTAGCGAGTAGTTTGATATCAAGATAATTTGTAACGAGCAAGTAACTATAATTGTAACAAGTATGCAGCAAGGTAGCCCTATCCTTTTGATGCAAAGGACAGGCCAGAACGGTCTCTTATAATAAGCAAGGCGTTCTTGAGGGTACACGGGAATTTCATCTAGTCACTTTCATCATGTTGGTTCAATCTGTGTTCGCTACTTTGATAATTTGATATGTGGGTGGACCGGTGCTTAGGTGATGTTCTTACTTGAACAAACCTCCTACTTATGATTAACCCTCCCGCAAGTATCCGCAACTACGAGGAAAGTATTAAGAATAAATTCTAACCATAGCATTAAACTCTAGGATCCAATTGGTCCCTTATGGAATAGCGCATAAACTGGGTTTAAGTTTCTGTCACTCTCGCAACCCATCATCTATTTGCTGCTCCACAATGCATCCCTTAGGCCCAAATATGGTGAAGTGTCATGTAGTCGATGTTCACATGACACCACTAAGGGAATCACAACATACATACTATCAAAATATCGAACACATATCAAATTCACATGATTACTTGCAACATGATTTTCCCGTGACCTCAAGAACAAAGGTAACTACTCACAAACAAAAAACATGCTCATGATCAGAGGGGTATTAATATGCATAATGGATCTGAACATATAATCTTCCACCAAATAAACCATATAGTAATCAACTACAAGATGTAATCAACACTACTAATCACCCCCTAGTACCAATCTATAGTTCCGATAACAAGATTGAATACAAGAGATGAATTAGGGTTTGAGATGAGATGGTGTTGGTGAAGATGTTGATGGAGATTTCCCTCCCCAAGATGGGAGAGTTTTTGGTGGTGATGATGACGATGATTTCCCCCTTCGGGAGGGAAATTCCTCCGGCAGAATCGCTCCGCCGGAGGGCAAAAGTGCTCCTGCCCAAGTTCCGCCTCGAGGCGGCAGCGCTTCGTCCCGAAATTCCTCCTCTTATTTTTTCTAGGTCAAAACCACTTATATACCAGAAGATGGGCACCGGAGGTGGGCTGAGGAGGCCACAACCCACCAGGGCGCGCCTGGGGGCCTGGCGCGCCCAGGTGGGTTGTGCCCACCTAGTGCCCCCCCCTATGTTGTTTATTGGCTCCATTATTTCTTATATATTCCATAAAAAATCTCCGTGAAGTTTTAGCTCATTTGGAGTTGTGCAAAATAGGTGGCCTGATGTAGCTTTTCCAGGTCCAGATTTCCAGCTGCCGGAATTCTCCCTCTTGGTGTGTTCCTTGCAAATTATAAGAGAAAAGGCATTAGAATTACTCCAAAAAGCATTATTATGGATAAAAACATTGTAAATAATAGTAAGAAAACATGATGCAAAATGGACGTATCAACACCCCTGAAGGGAAGTTAATCTATTCGAATAGTCGTGTCCATGGTAATGGACACTCGGAGTTGTATCCCGATCTATACAACTCGAACTGGATACTGGAGATGATAAATGGATATGAAGGCTCCAGGATCGCTTTCTTGTAGGGAGTCAAGGAAGGATCTTTGGGCGTTGTTACTACAACATGCTTACTACTTATATTTTGCTAATCTTCACTCTTCTAATGCTGCAAGATGCTAGTCTTCCATAAGTTAGGCTTTCCCTTCTGTCGGATTTCTGGTTCCAGCAAAACCCTTAAGGTTTGAACAATGGGGTGCGCGCGAAGATCTTCCCCTACCAACTCACGCCCTCAACCTCGCCACGATCCCTAAGGCTAACTCGACGAACTTGCAACACAAGGGACACAAGATTTATACTGGTTTGGGCCACCGTTGTGGTGTAATACCCTACTCCAGTGTGGTGTGGTGGATTGCCTCTCAGGCTGAGGATGAACAGTACAAGGGGAAGAACAGCCCCCTGAGGAGAGGTGCTCTTGTGCTTGGTGAGTTTGTGTGGTTGGGGATGATCTAGCCCAGGACCAGATGGCCCTGGCTATGGTGGTGGCTAGCCCTATTTATAGAGGCCCTGGTCCTCTCCCCAAATATTGAGCGGGAAGGGAGCCAACAACGGCCAATTTGAAAGGGGACAGCTAGTACAAGTTATCCTGACAAAAGCAGTCTTCGCCTACCAAAGGCTCTGGTGGTGACGCCGCCTTGGGCTCCATGGTGACCTCCGTCTTGCCGTCCTCCTGGTCTTGGTCTCGTTGCACCAATAAGGAAACCTTTGCTTGATGCCTCGGTACTCTTCATCTGCACTTGCCTCCTTCACACCAAAGAGTAACAAGGACACTATGCGCGCTGGCGCCCGCCTGGTCTCGATCGTCATGGCTCAGGTCATTGGAACCTCGCGAGATTTGCCTTGCCTTGATCTCTCCGCCCCTCACAAGCCAGCCTGGTGAGGCCGCTCCTGAGGAGGTCTTGTGTCGTCCACCTCGCGAGGGTCTAGAATGCTTGTTGGTGAAGATGGGTCGTACGGGCCCGCTTGCAGGGCCACGCCGTGGGCCGCAGGTAGGCAAGTCTGGGGATCCCCGTTCCCAGAACGCCAACACCTTCTCTTCTGGCATTTCTGTAGTTTAGTCCAAAGATATACCACATTCCTTTGATACTGATGCGTACTTAGTTTATATTTGATGTAAGTCTTGCGAGTACTTTGGATGAGTACTCACGATTGCTTTGCTACCTATTTTCTCCTATACCCGATTGCTGCGATCAGATGACGAATCCCAGAATCCAAATGCCACCACCGGCGACTACTACTACCCCGAGGGTGCCTACTACTACGTGGAGGCCACCACCGACCAGGAGTAGTATGGAGGCTCCCAGGTAGGAGGCCTTGCGTTTTTTATCATTGTTGTTGTTTGTGCTAGCCTTCTTAAGTTGGACTTCTTTACCTTATGTTTGTACTTAGCTATTGTTGCTTTCGTTGATTCAATTGTATTCGAGCTTATGTATTCGAGCCCTCGAGGCCCCCGGCTTGTAATATAAAGCTTGTATGACTTTAATTTGTGTCTAGAGTTGTGTTGTGATATTTTCCCGTGTGGCTCTGATCTTGATCAGACACATTTGCGTGTATGATTAGTGCATGATTAAGTCGGGGTGTCACAAGTTGGTATCAGAGCCGACTGCCTATAGATAGCCCCCTTTCCAACTCCTTGGCCGAAGTTAAGTCTAATCTTTGAAAAGCTTTTACTAACATTATTGTGTGGCTTGCAGGCCCACGTCACAATTGGGTGATATTAGGATCTTTTATTCCTCGTCTTTACTCTCTGACTCTGAACTCTCTTCTACTCTCGTTAAATGATTTTGCTAACTCTAACATTAGGTTGTCGTGATCACATCCACCCGGAGAGCTGGATTATCTACCAGTATTCCATTGAAAGTATAATGAATGATACACACACTGTCTTTTGACATCTTTGAACTCCTTCTGTTTCAGTTGCGCCCTGCAACGCAGATCTTCCGCTAAACCATGGCTGTTGATGCGACTGGGTTCCCGCCATTCTGGTCGACCACTTCACCCTGCTGGGATATCACTGGTACCTCTAGTACACCGTGTACGAGGATTACCGCGAGTGTAACTAGGAGCAGTACCGCGCTGCGGTTGTTAAGTATGATCGATGGGATAACTCCACCCACGAGTTGGACACCTTTTAGTGTGTTGGAGAGACCATTGAGGTGGCAGTCCATGATGCTGCCTATGTGGCTATCACCTGCCTCTGTGGAGAGCACCCTCTCTTGGAGGTGACTGGATTCAGATACATCCCATACATCCCAGCTGGGGATGAGACTGGGAACTACACTGCTGTTTGTACCCCCTACATGAGTCGTCGTTACGACCCTCGGGGTTATGGTTCGGTACATTGAGGCTCTGGATCACACTGTTCGAGCTCTGACTATCGAGTTGTACGGCACTAATGCTTGTCACTATGATACTCTGACAGAGATGCTGCCCGCAGTCAGCGCGAGGATTCAGCCAGAGTACATCCTTTACCCACAAAGGACAGAGCTGCCACTAGATATTGTGTGGCCTACTGTTGGAGCTGACAACCCTGCACATGGACCTCCCCTTCCAGTTCAGGACCAGTTCCTGCACCACAATGTTCACGGAGCACATGATCCTTCTCTCGAGCACCGTCTGGCGTTTCGTCACCTGCAGCTACCTGACTTCAGAGGTTTTCCCCGACGTTGATGTAGCATATCGTTATGTCTCGTTGTTGTATCCTCCACCGTGTGCCTGCATGCTGCCTAGTTGGTCTAGACTACCTTTCCCTTTCTAAATAGGTACTTTTGGCTTCTTACCTACTTTATGTATGGATATGCATGTCATGCTTTACTACTATATATGATGTATCTTTTGCGCTCTTTTCATTGTGCATGTTACCTCATGAATGACTCTTTGTCTCTGATATTGCTCCATGCTAAAATATCACTGTTGCATTCTAGCAGGATGGTTAGACCCGATGGTCGTGACTGTGGTGCCAACAATGCACCACCACCCGAATATATGGCTGGAATGATACAGCAGTTTGAGCTGAATCGCATGTTCACCGAAGGGGGCATGGCTTAGTTTCCATGCCCCAATATGAATCAGCAGCCAGCCCCAGTTACACTGTGAGATTTTACGCGCCTCAACCCGACCATCTACCATAGCTCAACTCAGCCCCTTGACGCTAATGACTGGCTCCACGACATCACGTATGAGATGGAGTTTGCTGACGTTGCCCCTTCCAGCTATGTCACTTTCGCATCCTTTTTCCTCAAGGGTCCCGCTGCTCAATGGTGGGACAATCACAGGCGTACTCAACATGCAGGAACAATCATTAGTTGGCCGGAGTTCCAAGCTGCATTCTGTGCCCGCTTCATTCCTCATGGAATCATGGAGAGGAAGAAGCGAGAGTTCCGCAACCTTACGTAGGGCAACAAGACTATGGATGCTTATCGGCGGGAGTTCCTTGACTTGTCCCGCTACGCTGAAGAAGACATTGCTACTGATGCTCGTAGGAAGGAAAAATTCCATGAGGGACTTCAACCCGATATCAAGCTTGCGCTCTTGGTTCATGACTTCGCTGACTTTGCCACCTTGGTGAACAAGGCCATCCAGGTTAAGACTGGTCTTCGGGAACACTAAGGATCCCTCAGGCGCAACCGTGATGTTGGCTCATCTTTGGGCCCGTTATCGCAAAAGCGTAGGATATGGATCCCCCACAGCATGTACCGCCTAGTTCCCCCTGCAACAAGCCAGTCCTATCTTGCACCTCGTCTGCCTCCTCCACCACCGAGGCAGCCTCTTCGAACTGCACCACCCCGTTCTCCTGCTCCCAACCTGTCGGCGTTCTGGGAACGGGGGTCCCCAGACTTACCTGCCAGCGGCCCACGGCATGGCCCTGCTAGCGGGCCCGTACGGCCCATCTTCACCAATAAGCATTCAAGACCCTCGCGAGGGGCCCAGCCTCATGAGGCGGACGATGCAAGACCTCCTCAGGAGCGGCCTCACCAGGCCGGCTCGCGAGGGGCCAAGCCTCGCAAGGCAGACGACACAAGACCTCCTCGGGAGTGGCCTCACCAGGCCGGCTCGCAAGGGGCGGAGAGATCAAGGCAAGGCAAATCTCGCGAGGTTCCAATGATGTGAGCCATGACGATCGAGACCAGCCCGGCGCCAACGCGCACAGTGTCCTTGTTTCCTCTTTGGTGTTAAGGAGGCAAGCGCAGACGGAGAGTACCGAGGCGTCAAGCAAAGGTTTCCATATCGGTGCAACGAGACCAGGACCAGCAGGACGGCAAGACGGAGGTCTTTGTGGAGCCCAAGGCGGTGTCACCACCAAAGCCTTTGGCAGGCGAAGACTACTTTTGTCAGGATAACTTTTACTAGCTATCCCCTTTCAAATTGGCCTTTGTTGGCTCCCTTCCCGCTCAATATTTGGGGAGAGGACCAGGGCCTCTATAAATAGGGCTATCCACCACCATAGCTAGGATCATCTGATCCTAGACTAGATCATCCTCAACCACACAAACTCACCAAGCACAAGAACACCTCTCCTCAGGAGGTTGTTCTTCCCCTTGTACTGTTCATCCTCAGCCCGAGAGGCAATCCACCACATCACACTGGAGTAGGGTATTACACCGCAACGGTGGCCCGAACCAGTATAAATCTTGTGTCTCTTATGTTGCGATTTCGTTGAGCTAGCCTTTGAGATCGTGGCGAGGTTGAGGGCGTGAGTTGGTAGGGGGAGATCTTCGCACGCACCCCAGTGCTCGAACATTGAGGGTTTTGCCGGAACCCGAGATCCGACATTTGGCACGCCGGGTAGGGGTGCACCGGAGTTTTCCTTCCGTCGATTCATGCTCCACCATCTTCACGCCCATTCTCCATGGCTGGCACCCTTCCGACTGGATCTACCGGTGCCCACAGTGATGCTTGGGGGCTCCGAGCCCTTGCTCCCGCCTTGCGGCAGGTGCCGTGGCCACCCAAGTTCAAGCTGGAGATGCCGCCGCGCTATGACAGCGCGGCGGACCCGTCGGCTTTCCTGCTAGCGTATGAGGAGGCCGTCCTTAAGGCCGGGGGTGACGACAAGGTCATGGCCAACTGGCTTCCCATGGCCCTCACTAGCGTGCGCGCGCATGGCTGCTCAACCTCCCCGGATCCACGGTGGCATCTTGGGAGGAGTTGCACGGCCTCTTCGCTGCGCGCTACGCGACGCCAGCGCACCACGCAGTTGCGGCCCTCCTCGGCGGCTCACAAGCACCGCCCTCAGATCGTCATGTCAAGCCGTTCTTTGGCCAGATCAGCACCACTTCCAGGTGCCCGGGGGCTCCGTCGGGCTGGGCCGCGCCCGAAGCCGACCTCACCTTCGACTCAGGGGATCATCCCGCCTCCACCATCGTCTCGGGCGCGCTCACAATGCTTTGCATGCCCACCATCTGCCACGTGTCCATCACCAAGACGCTCATCGACGGCGGCGCCGACCTCAACATGCTCTCCATCGAGGCCTTCAGCCTTCTTCACGTACCGCTCGAGCGGCTCCGCCCTAGCATGCCTTTCTCAGGGGTTGATGGAGGCTCCACCCGCTCCCTGGGGCAGATCCGCCTCCCTGTGACCTTCGGCACGCGCGACAACTACCGCACCGAGCTCATCGACTTCGACATCGCCCACATCGGCCTCCCATGCAACACCATCCTTGGGTACCTAGCCCTGGCTCAGTTCATGGCGGTGACCCATATGGCCTACAACCGCATGAAAATGCCCGGGAGCAAGAGTGTCCTTACAGTAGTTGGGGACACCAAGGAAGCCTTGATGAGGCTCAAGCTCGCCCTCAAGACCGCCGCAACAGCGCAGCCCGCCGACGCGGATACCTCCAAGGCCAAGGGAGCCGCACCAACCAAGAAGAAGCAGTTTTTCACTCAAGACAAGGCAGAAACCAAGCAAGTGCCAATCGAGGAGGACGTGTCCTTGGGGGCAACCTTTACCATAGGCGCCAACCTCGAGCCTGATCAAGAGGAGGCGCTGGTGAAGTTCTTGCGCACAAATAAGGAAGTGTTCGCTTGGGAGCCCGATCAGCTGGTGGGGGTTCCAAGAGGGGTGGTAGAGCACCACCGAAGGTGTGCCCCAACGTACGCCCCGTGAAGCAGAGAGCGAGGCAGCAGTCCACGGAGAAGCAAGCTTTCATCGTCCAAGAGACCTGCAAGTTGGAGGTTGCGGGTGTCATTCGCGAGGTTCGGTACCCCGAGTGGCTAGCAAACCCCGTCGTCGTGCCCAAGAAGGGTGGGAAGGAGCGAATGTGCGTTGACTTCACCAACCTCAACAAGGCCTGCCCTCAAGATCTGTTCCCTCTTCCACGCATCGACCAGATCGTCGACTCCACTGCTGAATGCGACTTGTTGTGCTTCTTGGATGCATTCTCAGGATATCACCAAATCAAGATGGCGGTAGAAGATGTGGAGAAGACAGCCTTCTTGACCCCGTGTGGCGTGTACTGCTACACTTGTATGCCTTTTGGACTGCGCAACGCAGGCGCAACCTTCCAGCGGCTCATGCACATCGCCTTGGGTCGGCAGCTTGGGAGAAACGCTGAAGCCTACGTCGACGACATCGTGGTGAAGTCTCGGGGGGCGAGGATCTTGATCCAAGACCTGGAGGAGACCTTTGAAAGCCTTCACCAGGTAGACCTACGACTCAACCCGGAGAAGTGCGTGTTTGGCGTCCCTTCCAGTAAGCTGCTGGGCTTCCTCGTGTCCCACAGGGGGATCGAGGCCAACCCAGAGAAGGTCAAGGCCATTGAAGACATGAGCCCACCGCAGACCCTTAAGGAAATGCAGAAGCTTGCTGGACGAGTGATTGCATTGTGACGCTTCATTTCCAAGCTGGGAGAGCGCGCCCTACCTTTCTTCAAGCTGATGAAGAAGAAGGGCCCATTTGAGTGGACCCCGGAGGCCGACCGAGCATTTCAAGACCTCAACAGATACCTGACCAGCCCTCCAGTGATGGTGGCGCCGCGACCTCTTGAGCCCCTAGTGCTTTATATTTCCGCCACTCCCTACTCCGCCAGCACGGCTCTAGTGGCGGTTCGGGAAGAACACCGAGCCAAGGGCGCATCGCGCCGAGCTGCACCCCCCAGCAGAGGCGACGCAAGACCAGGAGGGCACCGCAAGGGCCGCGGCAGCGACAGCAGAGGATCAAGCTCAGCAAGACGACGCTCCGACACCCGCAAAGGCTGCGACAAGCGATCAAGCATTGGGGGATCCACCACCTCAGGAGGCACCCCAACTCACGGAAGGTGCAGTCCGCATCAGCGCACCTGCCCTCGTCGAGCACCCAGTATACTTTGTTAGCACGGTGTTGTGGGATGCAAGAGCACGGTACCCCATGCCTCAGAAACTCCTACTCGCGCTCCTGGTGGCCTCACGTAAGCTGCGGCACTACTTTCAAGGCCACCCCATCAAGGTCGTCTCGGCCTACCCACTGGAGAGGGTGCTCAGGAGCCCCAACTCCGCCGGGAGGGTCACCGAGTGGAACATCAAGCTGCGGGCATTCCAGTTGGAGTTCAGCACCACCAGGATCATCAAGGGAGCCACGCTCGCCGATTTCGTAGCAGAATGGACGGACGCCCCGGCACTTGAAATAGGCGAGGAACGGTCCCTCTCGCCGGGAAGTGAGGCGCCCGACGGCTGGGTCATGTATTTTGATGGTGCCTTCGCGCGCCAAGGCGCGGGGGCTAGAGCAGTGCTCATCTCGCCCACTCAGGACAAGCTCTACTACACCATGCTGCTCTGCTTCTAGCTGGGCAGAAGGTCTCCAACAACATTGCAGAGTACGTAGGCCTCATAGCTGGCCTCAAGGCTGCGGCGGCACTGGGGGTAAAGCGACTCACCATCAGGGGCGACTCGCAGCTCCTCGTCAACTTCTCCAACAAGGTATATGAGCCGAAGGACGAACACATGAAGGCATACCTCGCAGAATTGCGCAAGATGGAGAAGCAGTTCCTGGGCTTGGAGTTGCAGCACGTGCCCCGGGGAACCAACAAGGAAGCCGACAACATCGCCAGAAGGGCATCCAAGCGATAGCCCCAAGAGCCTAGCGTCTTCGAGGAGCGGCTCTTCAAGCCATCGGCGACGCCACCGCTTTCAAGGACAGCGCAGCCTCGGGAGGAGCTCCCGCAGCCACCTGCCGCGGGAGCCCCAGCCTGTGGCCCGACTTCGGGAGCGCATCTACTCTTGGCGCTCGAGCCCCAGGAGGGATGCTGGACCAAGGAATTCAAGGAATACCTAATGCAAGGGGCGCTGCCAGAGAAGGAGGAAGACGTGGAGCGTGTGGCTCGGCAAGCCATGGCGTACTACATCCAGGACGATGAGTTATACAGGAAGCAGCCAAATGACATTTCATTGTGTTGCATCTCCAGGGAACAGGGGAAAGAGCTGCTAGCCAACATACACGGCGGGGACTGCGGGCACCACTCGTCGTCACGAACCCTCGTCGGCAAGGCGTTCCACAGCGGATTCTACTGGCCTACGGTGCTCAACAACGCAGCTGAGCTGGTGAAATCCTGCGAAGCCTGCCAATTCCACGCCAAGCAAATCCATCAGCCAGCTTAGGGCCTCCAGACCATTCCACTCTCGTGGCCGTTCATAGTCTGGGGACTGGACATCCTGGGCCCGTTCCCTCGAGCACCTGGGGGCTACCAGTACCTCTACATCGCCATCGATAAGTTCACCAAGTGGGCGGAGGTGGAAGCCATCCGCACTATCCCAGCCGGCTCTATGGTCAAGTTCATCAAGAGCCTCGTGAGCCGATTCGGGGTCCCCAACCGCATCATCACCGATAATGGCTCGCAGTTCACTAGTAATCTCTTCAAAACGTACTGCACTAACCTTGGAACGCAGATATGCTACGCTTCAGTGGCGCACCCCCGGAGCAATGGCCAAACTGAACGCGCCAACGTAGAGGTCCTGAGAGGCCTCAAGACCAGGACCTTTAAAAAGAAGCTCGAAGCCTGTGGCTGGGGCTGGCACGACGAGCTGCAGTCCGTGTTGTGGTCCATCCACACCACCTCCACCAAGCCCACGGGAGAGACCTCGTTCTTCCTCGTGTACGGAGCAGAAGCGGTCCTCCCTCACGAGGTCAAGCATCACTCCGCACGGGTCCTGGCGTTTGATGAGACACAGCAGGACGCCACGCGGAGGATGGACCTCGTGCTGGGGGAGGAACTCCGCCGCGAAGCTGCACTATGGGCGGCAAGATACGAGCAGGCACTACGGTGGTACCACTATCGCAGCGTCCGCTCCAGGACGCTCAAGGTGGGTGACCCCGTCCTAAGGCGGGTGCTCTCCAAGGAAGGGATGCATAAGCTCTCACCCATGTGGGAGGGCCCGTTCAAGGTCGTCCATGTCTCCAGGCCTGGCGCTGCGCGTCTGGAGACACAGGACGGGGTACCCATCCAGAACGCCTGAAACATCCAGCACCTCCGGAAGTTCTACCCATGAAGAAAGGCCCAACACCTGTGAAGCAAGGCCCAGTGCCTGTGAAGATCTCCGCTCGTGACACTCTCACGTAATAATGAGTGGGGTTGTACATGCCCCGGAGTCTCAGGAGTGCCGACCTCGGGCCTCAGGGATAGTGGCAGCACTTAGCTCCGCGCTGGTGAGAAGACATGAAGACTATACTAGGTGTCGGACGCGGCTTTTCATTTGCTTTCCGTGGTTGGCTCGCCCTCTTTTAATTCAAGTTTGCTTCTGGTGTTCTTTGATGATTTGGTTCTGTCGCCTTCTGCCTCTATTTCCATCTTCAGTTTAGCATGTACTCTCTCTCGCATTCCTCGTGAGGAGCGTTTTCCCTTTTCTGCCTTTCGTCTGCTTTTCACGAGGCACCCTCGTTCGAGCCCACAAGCTGGCTCACCTCTCCTAATCCGTGCCCCTCGGGTACCATGATACAAAGCACTGCATCAAGGCCATTGGCGCCTGTGACCAAGGCTCGGGTCAACGATAAGCCTCTTAACGAATTTTTTGCATTTCCTAAGTGCCTACCAGACCGAGGGCGCCTCGACATGCACCAGGAAGCAAGCACCTCGTGAGGAGGAGACTACTCCGAGCAAGTCAGGCTAAGTTATCTCTACACAAAACGAAGATGTTGCTACACGGCACAGGAATGATAAACATAGCATAATACCTAAGAAATCATAGTTTGCTGTACGCCCCTCCGGGGCCCATGCTAGATTCTTTCTTAATAAAGGAAGGAAAGGAGGAAAGAAATAAAGGCGACGCATGCCCCTACGGCGGTCCGCGAAGACGGGATCTTGGCGTCGTCCCGAGCTCAGCCAGACCCCTCCTCGCGCTTCACGGAGGAGCGGCGGCGGGACGATCCGCTGCCGCCTTCAAAGCGGGCGTGGCGGCTAGTCGTAACCACCACTGCTGGAGCTGTCGCCGGGGGAAGAGCCATCGTAGCTGGACGAGGCATGGTTCGCACGAAGGGTGTGTTCGCCCTCATCCTCATCACGACCATCGCCAAGGCCGAGCACCTCCTCGCCGTCGTTGACCTCAGGGCAGCACCCGGCGCGGCGACCATCTTCCCAAACACCCTCACGTAGAGGGTCGTGTCACCGTCATACTTGAAATGGAGGGTGCACCGCCTACCAGGCCGCATGCACGGGCAAACATCTGCTAGCCACGGGCCAGGGCTATGTTGCCCGCGACGGAGACCTCAACCACGACCCAGGAAGCCCTGCGGCAGCAGTCGTCCGCGTGCAGCCAGAGCCCGCCTGGACCTGAGGCCGGTAGCTCATCGGCGAAGAAGTGTGGGAGCTGAAGCCAGTTGCCGGTCGGGTTCTCCGACCAGACGACGAACTCTGGCAGCACCTCCACCGAGTGCAAGCACGGCCGGGGAGGCTTCGACCACGGCACGTCTCCCTTCATCAACAGGACTGCCACGACTAGAGCGACCCCTGCCACGCGAAGCGGCACCGCCGTGGCTGCGGGGGGCGTGGCGTGCTTGCGAGGATGGTCGCGTCCACGCTTGGGCACCAGAGAGTCGGGCCCCTCGCGAGGGGCCTTCCCCTTCTCCGCGGCGGAGAACCTCTTCGACGGCGCCATTGGTATCGCAACTGGCAATGGAGCAAAGGGGGAGAAGCAAGTGGAATGGGAAGAGATGGGCGACGACGGGGGCTCTGCCCCCCTCCCCATTTATAGCAGAAGAAGGCCAACCGGCGCCCCCCACGATCACAGGTGATGATGGTTTTTTCTTGCATGCAGCAGGGACTCGTTAAGTCGGGCAGTTGCCGAGGCAACGTGGGGAAGTGGAGACGCCCACGTCCAATTAGCCACCACGCGTCGACCAAAGCCGCAGGCTATTGGGGCCCACGGCGCTCCGCGCTTGCCCTTTGGCTTCGCCTCGAAGCCAAGCCCGAGCGCGCCTTGGGCCCGGGGGCTACTGTCGGCGTTCTGGGAACGGGGAGCCCCAGACTTGCCTACCTGTGGCCCACGACGTTGCCCTGCAAGCGGGCTCATACGGCCCATCTTCACCAACAAGCATTCAAGACCCTCGTGAGGGGCCCAGCCTCGCGAGGCGTACGACGCAAGACCTCCTCAGGAGCGGCCTCACCAGGCCGGCTCGCGAGGGGCCAAGCCTAGCGAGGTGGACGACACAAGACCTCCTCGGGAGCGGCCTCACCAGGCCAGCTCACGAGGGGCGGAGAGACCAAGGCAAGGCAAATCTTGCAAGGTTCCAATGACGTGTGCCATGACGATCGAGACCAGGCGGGCGCCAGCACGCACAGTGTCCTTGTTTCCTCTTTGGTGTTAAGGAGGCAAGTGCATACGGAGAGTACCGAGGCATCAAGCAAAGTTTTCCATATCGGTGCAACAAGACCAAGACCAGCAGGACGGCAAGACGGAGGTCGCCGTGGAGCCCAAGGTGGCGTCACCACCAGAGCCTTTGGCAGGCGAAGACTGCTTTTGTCAGGATAACTTGTACTAGTTGTCCCCTTTCAAATTGGCCATTGTTGGCTCCCTTCCCGCTCAATATTTGGGGAGAGGACCAGGGCCTCTATAAATAGGGCTAGCCACCACCATGGCTAGGGTCAACTGATCCTGGACTAGATCATCCCCAACCACACAAATTCACCAAGCACAAGAACACCTCTCCTGAGGAGGCTGTTCTTCCCCTTGTATTGTTCATCCTCAGCCCAAGAGGCAATCCACCACACCACACTGGAGTAGGGTATTACACCGCAACGGTGGCCCGAACCAGTATAAATCTTGTGTCTCTTGTGTTGCGAGTTCGTCGAGCTAGCCTTTGAGATCATGGCGAGGTTGAGTGCATGAGTAGGTAGGGAGAGATCTTCGCGCGCACCCGAGTGCTTGAACCTTGAGGGTTTTGCCAGAACCCGAGATCTGACACAACCCCCATGATGGGTTGTGCTTCAATTGTGGCCGTCTAGGTCACCGTGCTAGGGAATGCTATCAGATCAGAACCATCTTGCACTTCGTCCAACTGGCCGTGTAACAATTAGCTCGACAACAACAATGCCACACCTTATGGTCATGGTCAGGCTAACAACAATGATCTGAATTAAGCTCAAGACCAGCTTTCTACTGTAATGGGTACTCTCCTTGTTAATTCAGTATGAACATCTGTTCTATTCGATATAAGAGCAACGCATTCTTTCATATCAGAAGATTTTGCATTCATGCATGGCATTAAGTACGAAGAGATGCACATTCCACTAGTGGTAAACACCCCCGCGGGCCAATGTCGAACCACCATGGTTAGCCACAATGTCGCCATTGAAATTGAAGGGTTAGAATTCCATGCCTCTCCCATTATTCGGAAGTCTTCCAATATTGACCCCATTCTAGGAATGGATTGGTTGAAAGCGCATACTGCTTCAATTGTGTGTGCCACTAAAACAATCCATCTCCTACATCCTTCGAATGAGATAGTAAGCTACTATGCTCGTCTTGTCCAAAATGCCGAAGCCCAGATTTATCTATTGAATGCGTCGAATGCAACACCTCCTGAGGGAATTAAAAACATTCCAGTCATTCACGAACTCCAAGATGTCTTTCCCGAAGAACTCCGAGGGATACCTCCTGTTCGAGATGTCGAATTGGTCATCGACTTGAAACAAGGCACCACTCTTATCGCCAAACGACCCTACAAGATGACGCCTCATGATCTCCTTGAGCTTAAGGAGGAAATCGACAAACCTCATTGCAGTGGATTCATTCGTCCTAGTTCCTCTACTTGGGGAGAACCTTCTTTCTTTGTGAAGAAGAAGGATGGAACGAATCGTTTGGTCCAAGACTACCAGACTATCAACTAAGCAACAATTCAGAACAAGTATCCCCTTCCTCGAATGAATGATTTGTATGATCAACTTGTTGGATCCTCGGTCTTCTCTAAACTCGACGTAAGGTTGAGTTACCATCAGATCCGGGTGCGTGAAGAGGATATTCCAAAAACCAAATTCGTTACTCGCTATGGTTCATACGAGTACACCGTCATGTCTTTCAGCTTAACCAATGCTCCAACGACATTCTCTCGTCTGATGAACTATATATTCATGGAATACCTCAACAAGTTCATCGTGGTTTATCTGGATGATATCCTTGTATATTCCAAGAATAAAGAAGAACATGTTGAACATCTTCGTATTGTTCTGGAAAAGCTTCGAGAGCATAGGCTATATGCCAAATATTCCAAGGGTGAATTCTAGCTACCCGAAGTAACCTACCTTGGTCATGTAATCTCCAAGGATGGTATTACTTTAAACCTAGAACGGGTTCAAGCTATTCTTGACTGCACTTCGCAGAAGAATGTCAAGCAAGTCAGAAGCTTTCTCAGACTCGGCAACTATTACCGCCTTTTTGTCGAGAACTTCTCCAAGATTGCCAAGCCACTGACTAACCTTATTCACAAGGGTGTTAGGTTCGAATGGACAGAAAAGTGTCAGAAAAGTTTCTAGGCACTCAAGGACAAGCTGACTTCTGCCCCGGTGCTTGCTCCTCCAGATTCCCAAAAGGGTTTCATCATCTATTGCGACGCATCTCGTCAAGGACTAGGCTGTATCCTTATGCAAGAGCGGAGGGTGATTGCTTATGCCTATCGTCAGTTGCGCCCTCACAAAGAGAACTACCCAGTTCATGACCTTGAGCTTGCTGCAGTTATCTATGCACTAAAGTTGTGGCGACGTTACCTTCTCGGTAGTCGTTGTGAGATCTTCACCAATCATCTGAGTCTGAAATATCTATTTACTCAGCCAAATCTGAACCTCCGTCTATAGCGATGGATGGAAGCTATTACAGATTATGACTATGGTATATCTTATACTCCTGGCAAGGCAAATGTCATGGCCGATGCCCTGAGCCGCAAGTCTTATTGCAACAAATACATGGTTCATAAAGCTCAACCCCTCCTTCATGAAGAGCTTCGCAGGTTGAACCTTCACCTTGTTCCATAGGGTTCTCTGAATAACCTTGTCCTGGAACCAACTCTTCTGAAAGCTATTAAGTTTGCACAAGCCAAAGATGCTAAGGTTGATCAAATGAAATGGTATCTTGCTTTAGACAAAGCCAGAGATTTCTCTCTTGCTGAAGATGGAACCTTGTACTTTAGAGATCGCATTGTGGTGCCCCGATTCGAGCTTATGACATAGAAGGTGATGAAAGAACCACATGACACCCCTTTCTCTATTCATCCGCGAAGTACCAAGATGTATCTAGACATCTGTCAGAAGTACTGGTGGTCTAAGATGAAGCAAGACACTGCTCGATATATTGAAGAATGTGACGTTTGCCGTCGGGTTAAAGCAGAACTTCAGAAACCAGCTAGACATCTTCAACCACTCCCTATTCCTGAATAGAAGTGGGATAAGATTCAGATGGACTTCGTCCCAGACCTTCCCAAGTCACAAAAGGGTAACGATGCTATCTTTGTCGTCATTGACCAATTCTCCAAAGTTGCTCACTTTCTGCCAGCCAAGGAGACAATCACTGTTAGTCAATTAGCAAACTTTTGTATCTCCGGAATTGTAACCCTCCACGGCATTCCGAAGGAGATCTGTTCGGACCGTGGAAGTATATTCACTTCAAAGTTTTGGGACAGTTTCCAAGAAGCAATGGTAACTCATATAACCTGGAGCACTACTTATCATCCCCAATCCCAAGGCCAAGTTAAGTGAGTCAATCAAATTCTTGAAGACATGCTTAGGGGTGTGTCATCTCGTTCGACAAGAAGTGGGAAGAATCTCTCCCTTATGCTGAATTATCTTATAACAACAGCTACCAAGCTAGCTTGAAGATGGCACCCTTCAAGGTACTTGATGGATGTAAGTGACGAAAACCTCTGAATTGGTCAGAAACTGAGAAACTGCCGCTCATTGGTCCAGACATTATCCGACAAGCTAAAGAGCAAGTCTGCATTTTCCAAGATAATCTCAAGGCGGCCCAGTCCCGATAGAAGAGCAATTATGAACGTAAACACTAGGGATCTATGTATCAACCTACTGAGCAAGCTTATCTGCATATCACTCCTTTGAGAGGCACTCATCGGTTCAAAGTCAAGGGCAAGCTAGCTCCTCGCTACATTGGTCCCTTCCGCATTCTCGCTCGTCATGGACTTGTGGCTTATCTACTGGAATTGCCACCTCAGTTCTCTCACGCCCATGATGTTTTCGCGTGTCACAACTTCGTCGCTGCATCAAGGATCTGCACCGTGAAATGGATCTAAAATTGATCGAAGTGCAAGATGATCTCACTTACAAAGACCATCCGGTTCGCATTCTTGAACAAGCTGAATGTTGAACCTGTCAGAACGTTACCAAGTTCCTCAAGGTGCAGTGGTCAAATCATACTGAAGATAAAGCCACTTTGGAACACGAGGATAATCTTCGTGCGGAATATCCCGATCTTTTCCCTTCCTTCTCTTAATTATCGGGATGAGAATTTCTTTTAGAGGAGGAGAGTTGTAACACCCCTTTGTAATAGGGTACAGCAACCTCTGTGTTTAAGCTAAATCATTTTGCTAAACAGTGCTTGATCACCTTTGATTCCATATCTCATGTCAAAATCCACTCTGAATTCAAATTCAAATTATAAGTGAAATAAATAAATTCACAAACATGAAAACTAAAATATTCATAATGTGGAAAGTAATGCATAGATAATTATGGTGAAGAAACCAACATTTTACGAAGCGCTTAAATGCCCTAAAATAATTAAAATAGGGGCCAAAACAATAATTTAAATGCTTTTTAAATTATAAAAATTCCAAACTAATTTATCTAAGTGCCAAACTTTTTGTGATAGTGGCCTAACTTATAACACTAATTTAGGAGCAAGTTTTATATTTTATAAAACTATTTTGTTTTAAAAAGAAATAGAAAACGGGAAACATGAAAAGAAAACACAAAAGGAAACAAAAAGAAAGGGAAAAGAACCCCTTGTACCCCCGGGGCCTTGTTGGAAATATGCCCTAGAGGCAATAATAAAAGCATTATTATTATATTTCCTTATTCATGATAATTGTCTTTATTCAGGCTATAATTGTGTTATCCGGAAATCGTAATACATGTGTGAATAACAGACACCAACATGTCCCTAGTAAGCCTCTAGTTGACTAGCTCGTTGATCAACAGATGGTCATGGTTTCCTGACTATGGACATTGGATGTCATTGATAACGAGATCACATCATTAGGAGAATGATGTGATGGACAAGACCCAATCCTAAACATAGCACAAGATCGTATAGTTCGTTTGCTAGAGTTTTTCCAATGTCAAGTATCTTTCCTTAGACCATGAGATCATGTAACTCCCGGATACCGTAGGAGTGCTTTGGGTATACCAAACATCACAACGTAACTGGGTGACTATAAAGGTAAACTACGGGTATCTCCGAAAGTGTCTGTTGGGTTGACATGGATCAAGACTGGGATTTGTCACTTCGTATGACGGAGAGGTATCACTAGGCCCACTCGGTAATGCATCATCATAATGAGCTCAAAGTGACCAAGTGTCTGGTCACGGGATCATGCATTACGGTACGAGTAAAGTGACTTGCCGGTAACGAGATTGAACGAGGTATTGGGATACCGACGATCGAATCTCGGGCAAGTAACATATCGATTGACAAAGGGAATTGTATACGGGGTTGATTGAATCCTCGACATCGTGGTTCATCCGATGAGATCATCATGGAGCATGTGGGAGACAACATGGGTATCCAGATCCCGTTGTTGGTTATTGACCTGAGAGTCGTCTCGGTCATGTCTGCTTGTCTCCCGAACCCGTAGGGTCTACACACTTAAGGTTCGGTGACGCTAGGGTTGTGAAGATATGTATATGCAGTAACCCGAATATTGTTCGGAGTCCCGTATGAGATCCCGGACGTCACGAGGAGTTCTGGAATGGTCTGGAGGTAAAGAATTATATATAGGAAGTGTTGTTTCGGCCATCGGGACAAGTTTCGGGGTCACCGGTATTGTACCGGGACCACCGGAAGGGTCCCGGGGGTCCACCAGGTGGGGCCACCTATCCCGGGGGGCCCCATGGGCTGAAGTGGGAGGGAACCCAGCCCAAAGTGGGCTGGGGCGCCACCCCCCCCCCCCAAGGGCCCATGCGCCTAGGGTTGGGGGGAAACCCTAAGGGGGGCGCCCCCTTGCTTGGGGGGCAAGCCCCCCCACCCTTGGCCGCCGCCCCCCCTAGTAGATTCCATCTACTAGGGCTGGCGCTCCCCCCTTGGCACCCCTATATATAGTGAGGGAGAGGAGGGACTTCATACACCAGCCCCTGGCGCCTCCCTCTCTCCCTGTTACGTCTCCCTCTTGTAGCATAGGCGAAGCCCTGCTACTGTGACGCCCTGCATCCACCACCACGCCGTCGTGCTGCTGGATCTTCGTCAACCTCTCCTTCCCCCTTGCTGGATCAAGAAGGAGGAGACGTCTCCCGTCCCGTACGTGTGTTGAACGCGGAGGTGTCGTCCGTTCGGCGCTTGGTCATCGGTGATTTGGATCACGTCGTGTTCGACTACATCATCACCGTTCTTTGAACGCTTCCGTGCGCAATCTACAAAGTTATGTAGATGCATCCAATGACTCATTGCTAGATGAACTCCTAGATGATCTTGGTGAAAACGAGTAGGAAATTTTTTGTTTTCTGCAACGTTCCCCAACAGTGGCATCATGATCTAGGTCTATGCGTAGTTCTTCTTGCGCGAGTAGAACACAATTTGTTGTGGGCGTAGATTTGTCAACTTTCTTGCCGCTACTAGTCTTTTCTTGCTTCAGCGGTATTGTGGGATGAAGCGGCCTGGACCAACCTTACACGTACGCTTACGTGAGACCGGTTCCACCGACTAACATGCACTAGTTGCATAAGGTGGCTGGCGGGTGTCTGTCTCTCCCACTTTAGTTGGAGCGGATTCGATGAACAGGGTCCTTATGAAGGGTAAATAGAAGTTGACAAATCACGTTGTGGCTTTAACGTAGGTAAGAAGTCGTTCTTGCTAGAACCCTAAATTCAGCCACGTAAAACTTGCAACAACAATTAGAGGACGTCTAACTTGTTTTTGCAGCAAGTGGTTTGTGATATGATATGGCCAAAGTTGTGATGAATGATGAATGATCTATATGTGATGTATGAGATGTTCATGCTATTGTAATAGGAATCACGACTTGCATGTCGATGAGTATGACAACCAGCAGGAGCCATAGGAGTTGTCTTTATTCTTTTATATGACCTGCGTGTCATTGAGAAACGCCATGTAAATTACTTTACTTTATTGCTAAAACGCGTTAGCCATAGTAGTAGAAGTAATAGTTGGCGAGCAACTTCATGGAGACACAATGATGGAGATCATGATGATGGAGATCATGGTGTCAAGCCGGTGACAAGATGATCATGGAGCCCCAAGATGGAGATCAAAGGAGCTATGTGATATTGGCCATATCATGTCACGTTTATTATTTGATTGCATGTGATGTTTATCATGTTTTTGCATCTTGTTTACTTAGAACGACGGTAGTAAATAAGATGATCCCTCATAACAATATCAAGAAGTGTTCTCCCCTAACTGTGCACCGTTGCTAAAGTTCGTCGTTTCTAAGCACGCCGTGATGATCGGGTGTGATGGATCCTTACGTTCACATACAACGGGTGTAAGACAGTTTTACACATGCAAAACACTTAGGGTCAACTTGACGAGCCTAGCATGTACAGACATGGCCTCGGAACACAGAAGACCGAAAGGTCGAGCATGAGTCGTATAGAAGATACGATCAACATGAAGATGTTCACCGACGTTGACTAGTCCGTCTCACGTGATGATCGGACACGGTCTAGTTAACTCGGATCATGTAATACTTAGATGACTAGAGGGATGTCTAATCTAAGTGGGAGTTCATTAATAATTTGATTAGATGAACTTAATTATCATGAACTTAGTCTAAAATCTTTGCAATATGTCTTGTAGATCAAATGGCCAACGTAGTCCTCAACTTCAACGCGTTCCTAGAGAAAACCAAGCTGAAAGACGATGGCAGCAACTATACGGACTGTGTCCGGAACCTGAGGATCATCCTCATAGCTGCCAAGAAAGATTATGTCCTACAAGCACCGCTAGGTGAAGCTCCCGTCCCACAGAACCAAGACGTTATGAACGCTTGGCAGACACGTGTTGACGACTACTCCCTCGTTCAGTGCGGCATGCTTTACAGCTTAGAGCCGGGGCTCCAAAAGCGTTTTGAGAGACATGGAGCATATGAGATGTTCGAAGAGCTGAAAATGGTTTTTCAAGCTCATGCCCGGATCGAGAGATATGAAGTCTCCGATAAGTTCTTCAGCTGTAAGATGGAGGAAAATAGTTCTGTCAGTGAGCACATACTCACTATGTCTGGGTTGCATAACCGCTTGTCTCAGCTGGGAGTTAATCTCCCGGATGATGCGGTCATTGACAGAATCCTCCAGTCGCTTCCACCAAGCTACAAGAGCTTTGTGATGAACTTCAACATGCAGGGGATGCAAAAGACCATTCCTGAGTTGTTCTCAATGCTGAAATCAGCGGAGGTAGAAGTCAAGAAGGAACATCAAGTTTTGATGGTCAATAAAACCACTAAGTTCAAGAAGGGCAAGGGTAAAAAGAACTTCAAGAAGGACGGCAAGGAAGTTGCCGCGCCTGGCAAGCAAGCTGCCAAGAAGAAGCCAAAGAATGGACCCAAGCCCGAGACTGAGTGCTTTTATTGCAAGGGAAGCGGTCACTGGAAGCGGAACTGCCCTAAATACTTAGCAGACAAGAAGGCCGGCAAAACAAAAGGTATATGTGATATACATGTAATTGATGTGTACCTAACCAGTACTCGTAGTGACTCCTGGGTATTTGATACCGGTGCCGTTGCTCATATTTGTAACTCACAGCAGGAGCTGTGGAATAAACGGAGACTGGCGAAGGACGAGGTGACGATGCGCGTGGGGAATGGTTCCAAGGTCGATGTGATCGCCGTCGGCACGCTGCCTCTACATTTACCTATGGGATTAGTTTTAAACCTCAATAATTGTTATTTAGTGCCAGCTTTGAGCATGAACATTGTATCGGGATCTCGTTTAATTCGAGATGGCTACTCATTTAAATCTGAGAATAATGGTTGTTCCATTTATATGAGAGATATGTTTTATGGTCATGCTCCGATGGTGAATGGTTTATTCTTTATGAATCTCGAGCGTAATGCTACACATATTCATAGTGTAAGTACCAAAAGATGTAAGATTGGTAATGATAGTCCCACATACTTGTGGCACTGCCGCCTTGGTCACATAGGTGTCAAACGCATGAAGAAGCTCCATGCAGATGGACTTTTAGAGTCTCTTGATTATGAATCATTTGACACGTGCGAACCATGCCTCATGGGTAAAATGACCAAGACTCCATTCTCAGGAACAATGGAGCGAGCAACCAACTTATTGGAAATCATACATACTGATGTGTGCGGTCCAATGAGTGTTGAGGCTCGCGGTGGCTATCGTTACGTTCTCACCCTCACTGATGACTTGAGTAGATATGGGTATGTCTACTTAATGAAACACAAGTCTGAAACCTTTGAAAAGTTCAAGGAATTTCAGAGCGAGGTTGAAAATCAACGTGACAGGAAAATCAAGTTTCTACGATCAGATCGTGGAGGAGAATACTTGAGTCACGAGTTTGGCACACACTTAAGAAAATGTGGAATAGTTTCACAACTCACGCTGCCTGGAACACCTCAGCGTAACGGTGTGTCCGAACGTCGTAATCGCACTCTATTAGATATGGTGCGATCTATGATGTCTCTTACCGATTTACCGCTATCTTTTTGGGGCTATGCTTTAGAGACTGCCGCATTCACTTTAAATAGGGCTCCGTCGAAATCCCTTGAGACGACACCGTATGAATTATGGTTTGGGAAGAAACCTAAGCTGTCATTTCTAAAAGTTTGGGGATGCGATGCTTATGTCAAGAAACTTCAACCTGAAAAGCTCGAACCCAAGTCGGAAAAATGCGTCTTCATAAGATACCCAAAAGAAACTATTGGGTACACCTTCTACCTCAGATCCGAAGGCAAGATCTTTGTTGCCAAGAATAGGTCCTTTCTAGAGAAAGAGTTTCTCTCGAAAGAAGTAAGTGGGAGGAAAGTAGAGCTTGATGAAGTATTACCTCTTGAACCGGAAACTGGCGCAACTCAAGAAAATGTTCCTGAGGTGCCTGCACCGACTAGAGAGGAAGTTAATGATAATGATCAAGATACTTCTGATCAAGCTCCTACTGAGATTCGAAGGTCCACAAGGACACGTTCCGCACCAGAGTGGTACGGCAACCCTGTCTTGGAAATCATGTTGTTAGACAACGGTGAACCTTCGAACTATGAAGAAGCGATGGCGGGCCCGGATTCCGACAAATGGCTAGAAGCCATGAAATCCGAGATAGGATCCATGTATGAAAACGAAGTATGGACATTGACTGACTTGCCCGTTGAGCGGCGAGCCATAGAAAATAAATGGATCTTTAAGAAGAAGACAGACGCGGATGGTAATGTGACCATCTATAAAGCTCGGCTTGTCGCTAAGGGTTATCGACAAGTTCAAGGGGTTGACTACGATGAGACTTTCTCACCGGTAGCGAAGCTGAAGTCCGTCCAAATCATGTTAGCGATTGCCGCATTCTATGATTATGAAATATGGCAAATGGACGTCAAAACAGCATTCCTTAATGGTTTCCTTAAGGAAGAATTGTATATGATGCAGCCGGAAGGTTTTGTCGATCCTAAGAATGCTGACAAGGTGTGCAAGCTCCAATGCTCGATTTATGGGCTGGTGCAAGCATCTCGGAGTTGGAACATTCGCTTTGATGAGATGATCAAAGTGTTTGGGTTTACACAGACTTATGGAGAAGCCTGCGTTTACAAGAAAGTGAGTGGGAGCTCTGTAGCATTTCTCATATTATATGTAGATGACCTACTATTGATGGGAAATGATATAGAACTCTTGGACAGCATCAAGGCCTACTTGAATAAGAGTTTTTCAATGAAGGACCTTGGAGAAGCTGCTTATATATTAGGCATCAAAATCTATAGAGATAGATCAAGACGCCTCATAGGTCTTTCACAAAGCACATACCTTGATAAGATATTGAAGAAGTTCAATATGGATCAATCTAAGAAGGGGTTCTTGCCTGTGTTACAAGGTATGAAATTGAGCTCAGCTCAATGTCCGACCACGGCAGAAGATATAGAAGAGATGAGCGTCATCCCCTATGCATCAGCCATAGGTCTATTATGTATGCCATGCTGTGTACCAGACCTGATGTAAACCTTGCCATAAGTTTGGTAGGAAGGTACCAAAGTAATCCCGGCAAGGAACACTGGACAGCGGTCAAGAATATCCTGAAGTACCTGAAAAGGACTAAGGAAATGTTTCTCGTTTATGGAGGTGACGAAGAGCTCGTCGTAAAGGGTTACATCGACGCTAGCTTCGACACAGATCTGGATGACTCTAAGTCACAAACCGGATACGTGTATATTTTGAATGGTGGGGCAGTAAGCTGGTGCAGTTGCAAGCAAAGCGTCGTGGCGGGATCTACATGTGAAGCGGAGTACATGGCAGCCGCGGAGGCAGCACATGAAGCAATATGGGTGAAGGAGTTCATCACCGACCTAGGAGTCATACCCAATGCGTCGGGGCCAATCAAACTTTTCTGTGACAACACTGGAGCTATTGCACTTGCCAAGGAGCCCAGGTTTCACAAGAAGACAAGGCACATCAAGCGTCGCTTCAACTCCATTCGTGAAAATGTTCAAGATGGAGACATAGATATTTGTAAAGTACGTACGGACCTGAATGTAGCAGATCCGTTGACTAAACCTCTCCCTAGAGCAAAACATGATCAACACCAGAATTCCATGGGTGTTCGATTCATCACTATGTAACTAGATTATTGACTCTAGTGCAAGTGGGAGACTGTTGGAAATATGCCCTAGAGGCAATAATAAAAGCATTATTATTATATTTCCTTATTCATGATAATTGTCTTTGTTCATGCTATAATTGTGTTATCCGGAAATCGTAATACATGTGTGAATAACAGACACCAACATGTCCCTAGTAAGCCTCTAGTTGACTAGCTCGTTGATCAACAGATGGTCATGTTTTCCTGACTATGGACATTGGATGTCATTGATAACGAGATCACATCATTAGGAGAATGATGTGATGGACAAGACCCAATCCTAAACATAGCACAAGATCGTATAGTTCGTTTGCTAGAGTTTTTCCAATGTCAAGTATCTTTCCTTAGACCATGAGATCATGTAACTCCCGGATACCGTAGGAGTGCTTTGGGTATACCAAACGTCACAACGTAACTGGGTGACTATAAAGGTAGACTACGGGTATCTCCAAAAGTGTCTGTTGGGTTGACATGGATCAAGACTGGGATTTGTCACTTCGTATGACGGAGAGGTATCACTGGGCCCACTCGGTAATGCATCATCATAATGAGCTCAAAGTGACCAAGTGTCTGGTCACGGGATCATGCATTACGGTACGAGTAAAGTGACTTGCCGGTAACGAGATTGAACGAGGTATTGGGATACCGACGATCGAATCTCGGGCAAGTAACATATCGATTGACAAAGGGAATTGTATACGGGGTTGATTGAATCCTCGACATCGTGGTTCATCCGATGAGATCATCGTGGAGCATGTGGGAGCCAACATGGGTATCCAGATCCCGCTGTTGGTTATTGACCTGAGAGTCGTCTCGGTCATGTCTGCTTGTCTCCCGAACCCGTAGGGTCTACACACTTAAGGTTCGGTGACGCTAGGGTTGTGAAGATATGTATATGCAGTAACCCGAATATTGTTCGGAGTCCCGGATGAGATCCCAGACGTCACGAGGAGTTCCGGAATGGTCCGGAGGTAAAGAATTATATATAGGAAGTGCTGTTTCGGCCATCGGGACAAGTTTCGGGGTCACCGGTATTGTACCGGGACCACCGGAAGGGTCCCGGGGGTCCACTGGGTGGGGCCACCTATCCCGGGGGGCCCCATGGGCTGAAGTGGGAGGGAACCCAGCCCAAAGTGGGCTGGGGCGCCACCCCCCCAAGGGCCCATGCGCCTAGGGTTGGGGGGAAACCCTAAGGGGGGCGCCCCCTTGCTTGGGGGGCAAGCCCCCCCACCCTTGGCCGCCGCCCCCCCTAGTAGATTCCATCTACTAGGGCCGGCGCTCCCCCCTTGGCACCCCTATATATAGTGAGGGAGAGGAGGGACTTCATACACCAGCCCCTGGTGCCTCCCTCTCTCCCTGTTACGTCTCCCTCTTGTAGCATAGGCGAAGCCCTGCTACTGTGACGCCCTGCATCCACCACCACGCCGTCGTGCTGCTGGATCTTCGTCAACCTCTCCTTCCCCCTTGCTGGATCAAGAAGGAGGAGACGTCTCCCGTCCCGTACGTGTGTTGAACGCGGAGGTGCCGTCCGTTCGGCGCTTGGTCATCGGTGATTTGGATCACGTCATGTTCGACTACATCATCACCGTTCTTTGAACGCTTCCGTGCGCAATCTACAAAGGTATGTAGATGCATCCAATGACTCGTTGCTAGATGAACTCCTAGATGATCTTGGTGAAAACGAGTAGGAAAATTTTTGTTTTCTGCAACGTTCCCCAACAGGCCTTACCCACCGAACCAGCCCAGGTGGCCGGCTGCCCCCTCCCCGTTGTCCTCTACCCCGCTACATGCGCATGGGCTTCTGGACACCCCCGATGACCGCCACAGCCTCGACCGTTGCCGTGGCGGCCATCTGCCGCTGCCCAGGCGCCTAGTTGTGCCCCGGCACCACCCTTGAAACCCTAACCTCTCCCACTTCCCCATCCTCTCGCCCTCACTCCCCTTCGACATCACCCTGTCCCGACACCACCGACGCCGACGCCACCGTGATCCTCCGCCTGTCGCCTCTTCGTCGTCCCTCCTCGAGCCTCGCCGCCCCCTTCTCTGCAACCGGGGGTGAGGCCCTCTCTCGACCCCGTGCCCGTTTCCCCATCCGCCCCTCCGTCCCAATGCCGCCCCGCCTCGCGCCTGTGCTTGCAGTGAGCATGCACTCACCCGCCGTAGGCCACGCCCGCACGTGTGCTTTGCTCCTCCCGTTGTCGCACCCGCCTACGCTCCGTGCGCACCCCTGCACACGAGGCCACGCCCATGCTGCTCTGCCTAAGTCGCCTGCCTGCTGCTCCTACCGTTGCAGCTCATGTCGCTGCTGCTTGCAACCCGTCTCCGGTTGCCTACTGCCGCCCGCGGCCGCTACCTACCAGCGCCCACGCGTCGCTCGCTGCTCGCGGCCCCGCACTGCACCTGCTGTCGCCGCAGCCATGCTCTGCCTCGCCATGCTTCGACGCCCAGTCGCGTAGTCTCGCCGCCCCTACTTCCCCGTTGATGCCCAACGCCGGCCACGCGTGCTGCCGGCCGCGTCCGTGCCCGCCTGCCTCTGCCCGTGGCCACCGGCGCTCCTCGGTGAGGCCGTGTGCGCGAGCCCAGCCATAGCCGGCTGGCTCCCTGCTAAGTGGGGTCCGGCCCCTTATAGTTAGTACCAAAAAAAGAAAAAAATAGATATTGGTAATAGTTAATTGATTAATTAATTAATAACTTAATTAATTAAGTAATTTTGTTAAACTAACATACTATGACATGTGGGTCCCAGGACCTAGTTGACCACTCAACTATTGAGTGGTCAACTGTTGACTGGACCCCCCCTAGACCCACTGTCAGCCTTTGGTGCACTATTGTGTGCACTCTGCAGGGTGCACATAGCAATTATCCTTTTATGTTCAAATTAATATTATTTCTGAATATTGTTTACAACTTTGAAAAATCATATTAATTAAACTGTAACTTGGATGAAAATAAGTTACATATGAAAGTTGCTCAGAAAAATATAACGGATCCGGATATTCTATCCGTTCATCTATCATATGCCTCTAGCATGATGAACATGGATCCTTCCCCACCGATTCATGTGTCCGAAAAGTGTCAAACGCCAGGAAAACATTCCCAAATGTTTTCCCGCTCCATCTGTATCATGTAGCACTGCGTTAGGTCACCCCTAGCACTGAATATTGCCATGGCATGCATCGTGATGCATTTTTTTGCATTATATTTATTGTTTCTTCCCCCTCTTCTCTCCGATAGACACCGATACCGACGCTGAGGCTGAGTACGACTACACCCCTAATGATCAGCCACTCTCGATAGAGCTTCCAGGCACGCAAAACCCCCTTGATCATTCCTATATCGCCCAGTTCCTTCTATCTCATGCTTTCATTAGATTTTGCTATTGTTGTTCGTTTGTACCTATTCTGATGCATAGCCTGATTTTGTAACCTACTATTGTTACATACCTTCTTATCCTATATGCTTAGTATAGGTTGGTTAGTGAACCACTGGTGACCCCTCACTTGTCCCTGTTGCCCCCGCTTTATGATCGATGACTCGATCAACATGATCGACGTCCTGAGCACGACACATCCCATCACCCCCCTTAGTTGTACGACACTTCAGGCTTACTATCGACTGTCGACAGTGATACCTTGTATAGTACTTCTGACGAGATCTCTGTAGTGTAGTTAATCGGTCGTGGTCTATGAAGGGTGATTCCTCCTTCATCACTCTCGATAACTACTATGTCGTGCAACACATCAAGAATGAACCCTCGAGGGTGATTCATCCTAGTTCACCTTGACGATTATATCAAGTGGAATCCATCGAGGTGATTCCTCGGATTACCCCATGGTGTTATGGACACACAGTTATTTTGACTTTACCCTAGAACCATGATGAAATCGGGTCGGCCCCGAGGGGTACCCGCGAGTGATGTGAAGTCGGGTTGACCTAGAGAGTACCGGCGAGATAACTAGGCGACACGGCAGGGCATTCTTAGCCCTTATCGTACGTCTGTGAGACAAGGCGACGAGACCATAGATCATGGATCATTGATCGTCTCCGCGCGCTCCCAAGACACTAACATTTGGATATGTGATCCAAGTAGGCCTCTGGCCTTTTCGCACTGACCACCACGCGGGAATAAGTATGGGCACTCTGCGTCGTACAATCCTTCCAAAATCTCACTCATGTCAGCGGTTTAGCGGCATGCGCCTGGGTTGTCCGCGTAAGCACCTGCTTTGTATAAATAGGTAGCCAGGACTAATCCCGATTGTCCTCGCAATGCGCAGGATTGCAAAGGACGATTGGCCCATGACCCCTTCGCATTTATGATGTAGACTAGCATGCTGGCCTCTTTGTTGAGCTAGGTAGGACTATGGCGTGTCGATGAGCCGAGGCCAGGCATGACCCGGGTAAGTGTGTTTGGCCGGAGTTAATTGAGCATGTTGGGTAAGTCTGTGCACCCCTGCATGGAAGTTAATCTATTCGAATAGTCGTGTCCATGGTAACTGACGCTCGGAGTTGTATCCCGATCTATACAAGAACTTGATACTGGAGATGATAAATGGATATGATGGCTCCGGGATCACTTTCTCGCAGGGAGTCAAGGAAGGATCTCTCGGCGTTCTTACTACAACATGCTTACTACTTATACTATGCTAATCTTCACTCTTCTAATGTTGGAAGATGCTAGTCTTTGATAGGCAAGGCTTTCCCTTTTCTTCTAGCATTTCTGTAGTTCAGTCCAAAGATATAGCCCCATTCCTTTGATACTGATGCATACTTAGTTTAGATCTGATGTAAGTGTTGCGAGTACTTTGGATGAGTACTCACGGTTGCTTTGCTACCTCTTTTCTCCTATACCCAATTGCTACGATCAGATGACGGATCCCAGGAGCCAGATGCCACCACCACCGACGACTACTACTACTACCCCGAGGGTGCCTACTACTACGTCGAGGCCGCTGACGACCGGGAGTAGTTAGGAGGCTCACAGGCAGGACGCCTTGCCTTTTCGATCGTTGTTGTTGTTTGTGCTAGCCTTTTTAAGGAAAACTTGTTTACCTTATGTTTGTACTCAGATATTGTTGCTTCCGCTGACTCGCTTGTATTTGAGCTTATGTATTCGAGTCCTCGAGGCCCTGGATTGTAATATAAAGCTTGTATGACTTTAATTTGTGTCTAGAGTTGTGTTGTGATATCTTCCCGTGAGTCTCTGACCTTGATCATGCACATTTGCGTGCATGATTAGTGCACGATTAAGTCAGGGCATCATAGGTCACCATTAAGATGGATACAAGGCTAGATCTGATCGTTGCCAACTCAGAGTTGCAGTGGAAGAATAGTTAGCTTAGATCGTTCATGAAGTTTGTCGAACCATCCCATGAGATCAACGATCCGACCGTGCTTCACTCTCCAGAGCTAGGCACCGCCGGAGAACTAGAGGAGGGAGGAGCATCCTCACGACAGAGCAACTTTTTTGGAGAACTAGAGGGAGAGAGGGGGCTTGTCTTTTGCACAGGAACTTTTGTGCAAAAGAGGGGCGCCCACCTTGCGTATATCTCTCTTTGTTTGTTTGTCTCTGTGTGTGTGCGCGCGCGCGCGTGCGTGCGTGTGTGTGTGTGTGTGTGTGTGTGTGTGTGTTGGGGCAGGGGAGGCTGACTTGGAGGAAGGTCTCCCCCTTGAGGCGGTGCACCAAGGGTTGGGGTCAACCCCCAAACCCTAGCTGCACCAAGCTAGGCTTGGCCGCCAAGGAAAGGGGCGCGCCACCCTATTGGGCCTTAAGGCCCATGTGGCTGCCCCGTATAGGACTTTTCCTATTGGGGTTGGACCAAGGCGCCTCTTTTATCCTAGGGGGCTTCGGGAATTCCTCCTACGTAATTATACATGTTCCGAAACTCTTCCACCTTCGCGGTTTTATATGGTACGGTTTTCTCTAAACGCTTCTGGTTTCCCTAAAACACTTTCGATTCTCTCTCGAAACAAATTCGGTCTCTAAAACTTTTCCGGTGATACTCTCCTCAGCTCTTAACTCAACTACTACTCAACAGATCTTAGACCCTTAAGTATGTGACCTTGTAGTTTTGATGAAATATAGACATGACTGAAACACCTTTCATTCAATGATCAATAGTAGAACCGTGGACTTATTGACCCCTTCACTCCGACAAATGATTATCATGTGAACATGTAGCTGCCATATGATATTCCTTTTGCTTCGCGGTGCTCTACAAAACCCGATGTGACATGTATCAGCATCCCCGTGAGTCAACGTGTGATCACTATGCCGGTCTCCTCATTATCAGTTTTGTTCTTTTTTCTTGTTCTTGTGTTCCGGCATCCTTGTGAGCAAGTCACCCTGTGTTTGGCCAGACGATGATGGATACTTTCACATCGAGAGGGCCCTAAGAATATGTTGTTTCCAAATTATGGGACGGAGAATTTGTGGGCCGAATGGAACCATTGAGCCAGGCGTGCTGCACAAGCCCGTCTATAGACTCGCCTGATCAGGTCCACTGCTCCTTAATCTGTTCTCGGAAGAAAAAGTAGGGGTACAACCTTAAGCGCAAAAGGTCGTACACCATCGAAGAGGAAAAGCGAGAGGCCGTACGGAAGGAACTGTGCCCGCGGAGCACTCCTGTCCCTGTGGACTCATGGCGAGGGAAGGAGGGAGACAGAACAAAACGGACACACGACGAACCCACTTTACGCGCACACGCACGCGCGCTGCGACGTGAACGGAAACTGCTGGCGCTATTGGCCGGCCGGCCGGCAGGCCCACCACGTGAGCGCTGCCCGGCTCCGTCCCAGTTCAGTTGGGGATGGGCATACATGACACGACGCAGTGAAGGCGAGAGAAGACAGTGGGTGAGCTGTTGCCGCTGGCTGCTCCTTGTCCCGGCACCCAACCCAGCCCACCAGAGCGCGAGCCGTTCGTGTCCCTTGTTGCCGCCGCTGCCGCCCGGGCGGGGGCACGCGACGCGGGAGCCGATCGCGAGAGGCGTTCGGGCGGCGGAGCGGATTATTGTGAATGGGACGCTGCTGGGCCGGCGGTTGTTGGCCGCCTGGGGGCTGGGGGTGGGGGGGGGGGGGGGGGCATGTGTGCATGGGATCCGACTGGGACCGCCGCGCGGGGCGCTGCAGCACATGACAGCCACGACGTGCGTCTCGTCTGGGGCGGGGCCCTGCCGCCCAGGGTCTGAACTCTGGACCCTGGGCTAGCGTGCTGCGAAATGGCTGTGCCGGAGTCAAAACGCAGGCGGCAGCGCGGCCCATCCGATCTGGATCCGGCGCTCCACAACGCGGGTGGGTTCTCTCTCGGGATGGCGTTTTTGTCTGGAGCTGTTGCCTTGATAGTACGCCATTGCAGGACACGGCAGGCGTCGATTATTGCAGGCCTGCACTTGCAGCCCTCGCGTAGGCACAGTACTAGTTACAGTTGGTAATTATGCACGGCGGAATGTGGATGGATGGATGGATGGGCGAGATCGCCAGCCATGCCTCCCTACAGTTCATTTTAATTTTTCAGCGTACCCTGCCTACAGCCCGCTCCGTCCTGCAGGTACACGTCCTCCACAAGCTTGGACACAGGCTCCCCTCCATTTTTCAGCAAACCCGAACAGGTGGACGGACCAGTGGAAAGCCTCGTCGATGGCTGTTGATCCTGGACCCCTTCGTATTGCAGATGCTTGAGCTGTGTCATATTGGAACAAGACTGAGCATTGAGATGCCCATATGATGCGTTTGGTTGCCTACATCCAGCCCAAGCAGGCCCGCTGGATGCAAGAAAAGCCCTTTGGTTGCAGCTTTCTGAGTGTTACGAACACAATTTTGAATGAGCCGACTAGAATTTAGGTATTTGTTTTTGTTGTACACAAGAGCCTGGCCCGGATGCTGAGCCGAACGCAAAAGGGGGGTAGGGGGGCATGCTCGACGGTGCAGGGGGGTTCGGTAGGGAAATGGTGGGAAACCGAAATCTCCGCCGCATGATGGCGCAAAATACCCCCCTCCCCCTTCCTTTTACTCACCCACCTCTGGTAGGGACAAATATAGCGACAGTTCTTGGCACCGGCGGCGGCTATGACTCAAATCGGCAGCGGTGGCGACAACTTTAATCTCCAGCAACCAAGGTTGGAAAAAGCGCTGGTCATATGCAAGGCGGTTGGCCTTCTCCTAGAGCCTAGGTGGCGCTTAAGCGCCCTAGGCGCAACCTAGGTGGACGTATATTTTGGATATCAAAGTGTATTTGGGTTTTATAATGTGTATCTATACTGATTTAATGTCATTAGAACATGGCCCTTTTGGCATGTTTGTGCAATAAGGTACGATTTCTCGTTTGAGCAGACAATTTCTTGCTTGTCCTGCCTAGAGATTCGCTTATGCCCTAGGCGAGGTGTTTGGTCGTAGCCTAGTGCCTAAGCGCCTCCTAGGCACTGCCTTTCTCAACAGTGGCAACAGCAGGACCTGCTTGTCCACTTCGTCTTTGTCTCAGTCTCATCGGTCTCGTCTTCGGCACTGGCAGGTTGTCGACACCACCGACGGTAAGGACCATAGAACCACCCTCCAGTGTTAGGTCATTTAGTAGTGTGTAGGGTCGGCTATTACTTACTGCATCATTGGTTCTACTAGGACAAACGGATGAAGCTGGTCGTTTAGGAAGAAACACTCATAGTTGTGATTCAGCCCTGGGTCATGTTGGTGCACAAGATAGTAGTTTGTCGTGATGATAAGCTTGTAATCTATTATATGGTCCATTGTTAGTCCGATATAGGGAGAGCATGACAAGTCTGAACTATGTCTACAACAACAATGACATCGACGCTATGAAAATGCTTTGAATGCGGTGAGCACCTTTTGCCAAGCTAGTGAAGACGTTTAGGCACAGGAGGTTGCTAGAAGATAGCATCCACATCACTCTGTTTGAGCAAGTAGCAATGTTCCTTCATGTTCTGGGTAATGATTTGAGGTACAAATTTAGTCACAACACATTTAGTATATCCACTAAGACAATTTCCAGGTATTTCGGAAAAGTATTGTATGCGATTGGGGAGCTCAGAGCAAAGTTGAAGAAGGCACCAACTGGGCAAAAAACCCAACAAGATTCGCACAAGCCCTATATTGTATCTATATTTCAAAGCGAGCAATACTTTAGTTCATGTCATGACATGCTTTTACTATTGCGAATAACAATGTTTTAATGGCATGCCATGATTGTATCGCGCAATAAATGGTACTCATGTGACTCATAGAGTACAGGTTTCAATCCGAAGTACCGAGGTCACATGATGCTGCATGCAGGGGTGGAAAGAATTACAAAAACCGGAATGTGCTTGTTGTTATTGATTTCGATCTGAAGTTCACATGTGTGTCAGCTGGCTAGGAAGGATCAACCTACGATGCTAACATTCTTGTTGATGGCATGGCTCCACCTGATGGGATCAATATCACCGATTATAAGTTCTACATATGAGATGCTGAACATGAATGTCGTCCTATTGTTCTTTCACTCTTAAGAAAAACAAGTATCATCTCGACGAGTTATATTCTCGGAACTATCTTGAGACTGGACAAGAACTGTTAAATCTCAAACACTCCAGCCTTAGAGTTATGGTTCAGAGGGATGTTGGTGCTTTGAAAAATAGATCAGGATCCCAGATCAGAAAGCATTCCACCCTTTCCTCACCCAAATCAAGCTTGTTTTTGCATATTGCATTCTACATAACTAGATCTTACAATGGAGTTATGTTGAGCTTGTGTCGGAGGAGGATGTGATAGCTGATGATGATCATGACTCTGGCCATGGTGTGGAGTCACATGACAGAGGAGGAGGTGGGGGAGGATTTCTCCCTTGTTCAACACTTTCTCCCATTGAACCATATGACCGTTAATTTACATTGTCATTTGTTGGTAGCTAGGAAGAACTGTCATTTGATTAGTACCCAGGACTAAAACGATGTTAATCTGATGTTGCACATGCAGTGGTAAGGTCACCACTAATGAGAAGGGGTGACCACAATATTAGGCCATGCACAACCCAACGTGTTTTTTGTATTGTCATAGCCATAACTCACAATTGTTGCCAACCATGAAACGACCTCGTGATGCAGTGCAGACAACCAAACTATGTGTGTAACATATTTTTATTTTGTACTCACTCAGCTAGACTAAATTCACCCACATACGTAAATACACCAAAAATGATGCATGTAACCAAATGAGCCCATAGTGATGTTTAGTTTGTTGGTTCTTAGCTGATTAGTCTAGCTCTGGGCTGTTCTTTTTTTCCTAATTAAGGAAAAGCTCAAAGTACTGGAAAGTAGCTAAATAAGGCTTACACAAAGAAACTTGAAGTTGAAGATGTCAAGACCCTCTTCCGCAAACAAAGCAATGTCTTTCTAGAAGGCGCCACCTTGGGAGCTTTTTGGTTGGTGGACACCGTTGGGTTACATTTGGCGGCGACAGTAGCGTGCCCTTCTTCGTCCAAGCTTGATGCTTTTCCTCCTATGTGGTTTGGCCGTGAGCAGCAGTGACACTTTTCTCAAGGAAAGCCACCATTAGCATGTTGGGTGTGTGTTGATCCTCTTTATGTAGCCACCTTGCGGCGACATCCGTTCCTATTCTTGAGGGAACATATTCATCTCCCGACGGTGCGGAACCTTTTGAACTAGCCGAGGAGGTCGTGGCCTTCTTCAGAGATGAAACTGAATGGTTGTGTCGTGTAGAGGTCCTTAGGGCATCTCCAAGGCGGACCCGCAAACCTTCTGCAACCGTCCGAACCGCGGTAGCCATCCAATTTGGTCCTGTATCGGTCCTCGGGGCGTTCCGGACGTGATTTCCCTCGCAAACGGGAGACAAACATGGGGAAGGTTTGCGGGAGTCTGAACCGATCCCACTCCTGCTTCTGACCACCCTGGCCCACCAAAACCCCTCCTCCCCCAGCCATGCGCGTTCCCGCCCAGCGCCAGCTACCCACATTCATGCCGCTATAGATGCTCAACATTAAAGACGGCTCAGGGCGGACGCGGCCTCTCACTGCCTCTGCCACTGAAGCAACATGCCGACTGAGGGTGCCACCCACGACACGTCTCCGGTGTTCGTTCCTGTTCAATGTCGGAGACGCGTGACTGGACGGGACGGGAAGGATATCTACCACACCTGTTCAATGTCATTGTTCATCTGTATGCCTCCATTAAGTAGGCTCGCCGGCCGAGAAACCCATTCCGGCGCCGCTCATTGATGCCTCCCCCTCATCGAAATCCCCTATATAAAGGCTATCACACTCGGCTAACTCCACAGCGCAACACAACACCCTACACATCCTCCTCCCTTGCACTGCATCCGCCATGATCTCCAGCAGGAAAGCACTTTGGGACAGTGTGTCACCGGAGATGAAGCATGCGGTAGCCGCCCTAGCCGCCGCCTGGCATAGCCGTCATCTCAGGCGGATCGAGGCTGGCTTGTAGGCCAGCTCGCCTTATGTCTCCGACGACAAGGACGACACCATAATGGAGACAGGCTTCGGCGACTATGCCCCGGCTCCCGCGCCTCATATGCATGTCAGCTTCACCATGGAGCGGGCGCATGCACACTTCAATGCCCCCATGGTGGAAGTGCAGCCTGCGCCATCGCCTTTGTCGGTGTTCCAGCAGGCACAGGAGCAATAGCGGTACAACTTGTTCCTCTTGGAGTAGCACCGCCTGGCAGAGGGCAAGATCGGTGGCGAGCACGGGAGCGAGGAGGCCGTGGCAAACCCAAATTTCCTCGCAGAGTAGCGCGCCACCTGTGATGCAATCCATGCTCAAGATGTCGCTTGCTAGGAAACAGCAGCCGCGGAGGCGCAGCTGCATGCCATCACAGAGAAGAACAACGGCAGCTGCACCTCCTATGCGCCGCCGATGTACCATCTGTTGGGAAACATAGTAGAAAACAAAAAAGTTCGCACCTACGATCACCCAATATTAATATGAAGATGCATAAGGGTTGAGATCGCCATTACCGTCACCGAGTTGGAGCGAAAGAAGAACGTGTCCGTGTAGATCGTACTTGGAGTCCCTCGAACCATCGATGAACGATCTCTCATACCGCCCACGACAGTCCCTCGAACCGAAGACCGGAAGCATGGCCTCTCTACTTGGTTGCGAGCGTGCAGCCTTCACGATCCGGCAGCGCTTCGCCGTCCAGAGCTAATCGTCGCTGGAGAATTAGAGGAAGCAGATTAGAACCACACGGGGATTCTAATTATGAGGACAAGAGGATTATACTAGCTCTAATTAGTCAACTAGGACCAAGTAGAACTAGAACTATAAGAATGAGAGGAGGCTCCAAACCTTGTATGAACAAAAGAGCACAAATCATCGTGTATATATAGTATAGAGGGGAGAGAGAGGGCCTCCTTGGTGCGCCAGCCAGGGAGGAGGAGTCTGACTCCTCCACCTCTCCCAATTCGGCCTCCTTCCCCCATTTGGGCCCTTTTGGCCCAAATTGCCTTCCACCTCCTGCCGTTTTTAGGCCCCTTGATATTTAAATTAAATATAAAATTTTCTAAATATTATAGATCATTATATATATATATTTTTTAAAATCTTTTAAAACTTTTTCCATCTGTATATAATTTATCGGTAATACCTAGTATTACCCGATACTCACCAAAACCCTTCTAGTGACCCCCGAAACACTTTTGGATCCTCTCAGAACTATTCTAAGTATTCATGGAATAATTCCACAAATATATCCTCATCACTCCCGTCCTACTAACACTCGGCAAATCACGATTGGCTTAAGCTTGTAACCCCGTAGGTTTGGTAACTCACAAACATAGACGAAACAGTTTGTTCATTGACCGACAACGGGACCGTGGACGTCCATATTGGTCCGTCTGAGTAAATGAATGATATACGAGTGACTATGATACTCTCATGGTCTAAGGAGTAAATTCACATGTTAACACTCTATATTATTACAATTGAATGCAGACGATATTAACTCAATTCATACGCCCTCCTTTCCAGTTTATAGGGATCAATTCAAAAATCTCACCAACCAAGGTAGATGGTGACTTGGTAAGTGATGGAATACTTTTTATAGTTTGCAAAAGCACCCAACTAATGCTCTTGTTTTCCTTTAAAAAATGTTTACCAATGCATTAATTGCAATGCATGCATGCATAAAGTACATGCATTGGTCAATTTTCTCTTAATACTTGCATGCAATGATTTAATGCACCTAGGAATATGAACTTGTGATGGGGAACAATCAAATTGAGCCTTATAAAATGGAAAAACTAAAATTTTGAGATAAGCCCTATAAACCGGAAAGGAGGGAGTAACAAAAAAGATTAGGTCGATTCAATATGATCGTTCTCCTAATGTCATAATCTCAATGTCATTTTAGGATCATCGTTACACTTAATAATATCCTAAGATTCGGAAAATGTGATCACGAACAACACTCGAGCTAGTCTTAGAGGCGAGACTTAGGAGCCTTTTATTTTGCGTTTATCATTCCACACGTGCATATGATATTACACTGAATCACATATTCTAGGATCATAGCAGTTATAGCATAGAATATAAAATCTTAATTGTGAATATGGAAATATAATAATATAAATATTATTGCCTCTAGGGCATATTTCCAACCGTCTTCCACTTGCACTAGAGTCAATAATCTAGTTTACATAATCTCTTTAACACCTATGGCTATCTAGTGTTGATCATGCTTTGCTCGTGGTAGAGCCTTCGTCATCGAGTCTGACACATTCAAATCTGTGTGAGTCTTGAGAATCTTCACATAGCCCTTCTCAACATATTATCGAATAATGTGATACTTGCGTTCAATGTGTCTTGTCTTGATGTGTGATCTTGGTTCCTTTGCTTGAGCAACGACACCACTATTGTCACAATAGAGAGACACTGGATTCATCACACTTGGGACAACACCAATTCCTTCAAGAAACTTCTTGATCTAGAACGCCTCCTTTGAAGCTTCCGAAGCCGCAATATACTCTGCTTCTGTCATAGAATCCTCAATAGTGTTTTGTTTGAAACTCTTCGAAACAACCACACGACCATTCAGTGTAAAAAACATAACCTGATTGATATTTAGAGTCATCTATATCATTCATGAAGCTAGCATTGGTGTAACCATTTACAACGAGTTCTTCACCCCCTCCATAAACAAGGAGCATATCCTTTGTTCTTCTGAGGTACTTAAGAATATTCTTAACTGTTGTCTAGTGAGCCAATCCTGGATCACTCTGGTATCTGCTACTAATACTTAGCACATAAGAAACAACTGGCCTTATACATATCATAGCATACGAGATGGAACCAATAGAAGAGGCATATGGTACTCCACTCATTTGCACTTGCTCATCAACTGTCTTGGGACATTGATTTATGCTAAGTGTTACGCCATGTGACATTGGGAGAAAACCTTTCTTTGCATTCCCCATTTTAAACCTCTTTAAAACCTTGTCAATATGCGTGCTCTGACTTTGTGCTATTAGACGTCTTGATCTATCTCTATAGACCTTTATGCCCAATATATATGCAGCTTCACATAAGTCCTTCATTGAAAACACACTCTTTAAATAGTCTTTTATTGTGCCAAGATACTTAGTATCATTCCCAATCAACAATCTGTCATCTACATACAATATTAGAAATGCTACAGAGCTCCCACTAAACTTCTTGTATACACAAGCTTCATCATTTTTAATGAAGCCAAAACTCTTCAACCACTTCATCAAAATGTTTATTCCAGCTCCTTGATGCTTGCTTCAAACCATAGATTGACCTTTGAAGCTTGCATACCTTCCGACATCCTTTGGTTTGACAAAACTTTCTGGTTGTATCATGTATGCATCCTGTTTCAAGTTTCCATGTAGGAAATAAGTTTTGACATCCATCTGCCATATCTCATAATCAAAATATGTAGCTATAGCCATCATAATCCACACAGACTTTAGCATTGCTACTGGAGAGAAATTTTCATCATAATCAACTCCCTCGACTTGCAAAAACCCTTTCACAACTAGCCTTGCTTTCTAGATGGTTGGATTATCATCCACATATGTTTTTCTCTTGAAGATCCATTTACATTATATGGGTTTTACACCCTCTGGAGGATCAACCAAGTTCCAAACATTATTCTCGTGCATAGACTCCATTTTGGATTGCATGGCTTGGAGCCGTTCTTTTGAGTCGGGCTCCACCATCGCTTCCTTGTAATGCACATGTTCATCTTCCTATAAGATGAATATTTCATTGTGAAACCATTCAGGAGGTTCGATAACTCTTCCTTGCCTATGCGGTTCAGTTGCAGTCTTAACTAGAGTTTCTACAATTGGTGTAGTAACTTCCGGTTCAATTGCGTGGACAATCTCTGGAACAGATTTTGTTTTGTTAGTCCTCACTTCCGGACATTAAATAATATCATCTAGTTGTACTTTCCTCCCACTTACCTCTTTAGCGAGAAACTCCTTCTCGAGAAAGTGTCCATTTTTAGTGACAAACACTTTTGTCTTCGAAATTTTGGTAGAAGGAATACCCAATCGCTTCTTTGGGATAACCTACAAAGTAACATTTGTTTGCTTTGGGATCGAGCTTATTTGGCTACAAATGTTTTAGGCCTTTCCCAGTGCTTCAAGGAATACGGGTGCTAAGGATGTCACATAGACAAAAAAATAATGTGGCAAAGCAATTAAATAGGAGAGAGAGCATTATGCTGACCTCAGGAAGAAACCGTGCTAAGCACACGAACCTATGTAAAATGAAAACCAACCAATACATAAGGGAGTTTAAGTATTAAACAATGTCATGAGGGAATCTTAGCTACAAAAGCTAAGCATCTATGCATTGGGAGACTAGTTGCTAAGATTTTTAATGCACTTAGCACCTCTCTGAGCACCCATGCATTGGAAGAGGCCTTACATAAGTCTCGCAACCTCAAATCTTGAGATGTGACAAATTGGGTTTCTTCCGATCCATAGATCACATGGTGTCATCTCCACATACTTAGACGATGCTCTATTTAGTGTATATGTTGTTGTTTCAAGTGTGTATCCCCAAAATGATAAAGGCTGATCGGTAATGACATCATTGACCTAACCATGTCCAACAAAGTTCGGCTACGCCGTTCAGATACTCTATTTCTCTGTGGAGTTCCTGGAGGAGTAAGATGTGAGACAATTCCACAATCACTTAGATGTTTGCTAAACTCGTGACTTAGATATTCTCCTCCATGATTAGATTGTAGAAATTTAATCTTCTTGCCACAATGATTCTCAACTTCCTTCTTTGAACTTTTCAAATATTTTAGACTTATATTTCATCAAGTAAATATACCCATATCTACTTAAATCCTCAGTGAAGGTAACGAAGTATAAATATCCATCGCACGCCGGTATATGCATTGGACCACATACATCACTATGTATTATATACAATAATTCAAGCGCCCGTTCTGGATGACCAGTAAATGACGTTTTAGTCATTTTACCCATCAGAAAAGCTTTACATGTTTCAAATGATTCAAAATCAAATGATGTTAACTCTCTATCTTTATGAAGCTTTTGCATACGTTTCTTTTCGATATGACCAAGACGACAGTGCCACATGTATGTGGTATTATCAATTTTCTTAAGACGTTTAGCATTAATGTTATATCCAACATTTTCACGTTCAAGATCTAATATGAATAATCCACCAATCATGGGTGCAAATCCATAAAACATATCCTTATAATTTATTGAACAACCATTGTTCTCTGACTTATAACAATAACCGTCATTTACCAAACATGATCCAGAGATAATGTTCTTACATAACTTTGGAACAAAATAACAATTACTCAGTTCTAAAATCAACCCCGAAGGTAATTTCAAAGACATGACACCGACGGCTTGAGCAGCGATCCCAACACCATTCCCGACATGCATCACAACTTCATTTTTTTCTCAGCTTTCAAACATTTTGTAGCCCCTGAATCGTGTTGCAAATGTTAACAATAACCCGATATCAAATACCCAGGACTTGGAATTTCCAGTGAGCAGAATATGAATAACATTAACTTGCATAACTTTTATACCTTTACCAGAAGACGTGTTCTTCTTATCTGCTAGATATTTCAAGCAATTTCTTTTCCACTGTCCTTTTTATTTGTAGTAGAAACATATAGTCTCACAAGAAGCTCCACCCTTGTTCCTCTTGGTGTTGGGTTTTCTTTTGAAACTTTCTGTTTTGTTCACCATCAACTTTTGTTGGTTCTAGAACTCTATTTCTTTGGTTTTCAGCATCGCTTCATAAAGTGAAGTAAGGATCAAATCATTTTCTGGAGTCTTTGGAAAATCTATTTCCATTGTAGACTATCATAATAGTCTGCAAGCTTGACACCTTGCTCACCAACCTCAGCTATCTTGCACTCTTCCAATGCTTCAATCATCTCATGAACTTCAGCTGGATCTTTGTGGTACAATACTTCAAGTGTGTTGACATTTTCGATTGTATTGAATTTTTCATAACATTTCTGTAACACGTGATCCATGCATGATAGGATAATACTTTTGATGACACGGAAATCATTCTTGCGAGATAAAAACACATTGATGACATTTTGAGACGCTCCAAGCGCCGAGCAGTCACCAAGTGGTTAATTCGGCACATATTCTTTCTTAGCACTACTAAGAACATATCTCAGAGTGTGGATCCAATCCTCATAGTTTCCACCATTTGCAGTCATCTTTTCTTTCTCAAATAGAGGTGCTAAATTCAAACTATTGCAAGCCATTGATTTACAGCAATAAACACAAGATTCAATTTATACATTTTCATAATTTAAATTTTGCACTTAGTTGTTTTAATTAACAATATAAAGTGCAATCCCACTCAAATTAATATCTCTCATAATTAATAGTGAGCGATTCAAGATCCAAATCTAGTTCTCATTCATTGATGTGGACATCACTAATGACGAGAATTTTGACCGATGGGCAAACTATTGCCGATCATATCACCATATGATCTCTCGTTCATCTTTCGATGCTTTGTGCTTCGATATTAGAATGATTCTGCTAGAACTTCAAGGTAACCGAGTGCTATCTGCACATATGGTCTGACCATCTCCGTCTTACATCTCCCATCTTGTTTGAACTCATGTGGACATGACAAACTCCGAGATGCTACTGCTAGAATGTCGTGGAAGGTTGCAGCATTGGGAAGAGTACCTTTTACTTGATATTTATTGTGAGAGATCGCCCTAATAATTGACTACAAAGGGTGCAAATAACAAAGGGATAAGCATCTTAGGCAGTTCATAAAAGCATGATATGGTATAGCCCTGGGCGCCGGGAATCTTGGTGACCATCTTCAATCTCCAGTTGAAGCATCGTGACGGCCAATATTTCGTTGTCGTGACACCCGTTTCAAAAACAATGTCGTGGCGGCAATTTCAGAAAACATTATCGTTGCGACCGTTTTAGATTCTATCGTGACACGAAATTATAGCTCCTTGTCCCGCACCTAGTACACCTTCTCCTCGTCAGGGTCCTCCATGTATAGTTGCCATCATCACCTGTAACATGCAGGCTATCTCTACGATATTTACATAACATGGCAATCTCATGGCTCCAACCATCATGTCGTGATGCGCAGGCCACTTAACATTACAACGTATAACCATATCATACATGAACTCATTATCATGACTAAGGCTATACCACATCATTTGCATACCCTGCAAAACCAAGTTGGACGTCCTCTAATCGATTTTAGCAAAATTTTAGCTACGTGGATAACCAGTTTTAACAAGTAACGCTAGCTGCCCACGTCCACAATTTAGGCGATGATTCTTGATGCTAGATTAAGTTTCGGGGTGTGTGAAACAAATGACTTAATTAAAAATCTCTAACCCCACACTAAACTTCGTCAAATACGCGTGAACCCCTAGAAGATCATCCATCTTCAGCACCATATTGTCTACAGACGGTTCACTATTCTCAACTATGGTGAAGCCTAAGGAAATGTTAGCAGATTGTTGACAGCCAAAGTCTATCGATTTTCAGAACCTTGTAAAAAGCGACACCATGCATCGATGAATTGAACCAAAGCAACACTCGAGGGAAGCATAGCAAGAACATCAACCCTCACAATAACATGTGATCTAGATCACAACCTGCACCTACTCATATAACTGCTCATGATGCCACTATTGGGAAACATAGTAGAAAACAAAAAATATTGTACCTACGATCACCCAAGATCAATATGAAGATGCATAATAGGTTGAGATCATGATCATTACCGTCACCGAGTTGTAGCGGAAGAAGAACGTGTCGGTATACACCGTACTTGGAGTTACTCGAACCGTCAATGAACGATCTCTCGTACCACTAATGAACAATCCCTCGAATCAAAGACTGAAAGCACGACCTCTCTACTTGGTTGCAAGCATGCAGCCTTGATGATCCAACAGCGCTTCGCCGTCCAGAGCTAATCATCATCAGAGAGTTAGAGGGAGGAGATTAGAACCATACGGGGCTTCTAATTATGAGGACAAGAGGATTATTCTATGTCAAATTAGTCAACTAGGACCAATTAGAACAAGAACTAGAAGAGATTCCAAAACTTGTATCAACAAAAGAGCACAAATCCTCATGTGTATATAGGATAGAGGGGAGAGGGAGGGCTGCCACCAAGGGGGGCAGTTTCCCCCTTGGTGCGCCGATTGAGGAGGAGTCTGACTCCTTCGCCTCTCCCAATTCGGCCACTTGGGCCTTTTCGACCCAAGTTGCCTTCCACCTCTTGGTCTTTTTAGGTAAGTTGATATTTACATAAAATATAAAATGTTCTAAATACTTATAGATCATTATATTTTTTTTAACATCTCCGAAAACTTTTTCCACCTATATATAATTTATCGGTAATACTCAGTATTACCCGATACTCACCAAAACCCTTTCGGTGACCCCGAAACGCTTCCAGGTCCTCTCGGAATTATTTTGAATATTCAAGAAATAATTTCGCAAATATATTCTTATGACTCCCATCCTAATAACACTTAGCAGATCTTGATTGCCTTAAGCTTGTGACCCATAGGTTCGGTAACTCACATGCATAGACGAAACTTCACGACACTTCACAAAACCCGGGATGCATCAGTATCCTCCCGAGTCATCACCATGCTCACTATACCGAAGTCCTTGTTATCGGTTTTGTTCTTCTTTCTCGTTATTGTATTCTGGCACCCCCGTGATGAAGTCACGTGTGTCTGGCCGGACGATGATTGATGATGTCACCCAGAGGGCCCTAAGAATATCTCTCCATTGTTGGAGGAGCAAATCCCACTCTCGAGCTATCTAGTTCCTTGTCAAACTTTCTGATTAACCTGTAAGTTGTCATTATGATCACCGTGTTACAAATGACATTTGAGCAATTCCAAAGTCCACCGTATGGTGAGAAGTGACTATGATACTCTCATAGTCTAAGGAGTAAATTCACATGTTAACACTTTGTGTTATTACAATTGAAGGCAGACGATATTAACTCAATTCATAACAAACATGGATTCAATATGATCATGCTCCTAACGTCATGATCTCAGTATCTTTTTAGGATCATCGTTACACTTAATGATATCGTAAGATTCGAAAACGTGATCAACAATAACACTTGAGCTAGTCTTAGAGATGAGATTATGAACGTTTTATTTTTCGTTTATCATTCCAAACCTGCATATGAGTTTTCCGCTGAATCGCATATTCCAGGATCATATCAGTTATAGCATAGAATATAAACTCTTAATTATGAATATGGAAATTAATACAAATATTATTGCCTTTAGGACATATTTCCAACGTCATCAGCCGGCCCGGTGGGATGACGACAGCGCGACAGCGTCGGTGCCACCATTTTTCTCGTGGACCTCACGTCCACCAGTGACGGACAAGACGCAGACTCCTCCGAGGATGAGTAGGCCACGGGAGGCGCCGGGGCATGGTGTCCCATGTGGGCCGGTTCATCTCCCGTGTTCTACTCTTCCTCGCCGGAGACTGGAGCTTCACTTCATCGGTCTTATCGTTGGTGTTCATGGAGACGGCGGAAGGAGTACTACACGGGCTTGGAAGCTAGGCGCCGTTGCCGTAGGATAGGTTTAGGGGCGGGTCTTTTTTTGTTCTAAATGTTCGACATCTAATTAAATCTGTCATGTTTGTATGAAATCCGGTCATGTTTGCATGAAGTTTCATCCGGTCTACTGAAAAACAGTTTGAAATGTATGCGGCTAGCGTTGGATGGCGTCCTGCCGCATCCATGTTCTCGGACTGATCCCCCTCTCTTCCTGTCCGCAAATGGATACGGGGGGATATTTATGTGTTACCGTTGAAGATGCCCTTAGTTGTTGGTAATGGCATACCATGTCACTGTCGGTCATCCTTTCTAGTCCATACTAGGCCAAGAGCGTCGTCACCGCCCACCAGAACACAACACAAGACTGGCTGTTATTTCCATCCGGGAGACTAGATTGTGAACAGAACACAAGACTGGCTATTATTTCCATTGAGCGGGAAGACTTGGTTGGGAAAAAAGCTGGACCATCGGGAGAACACCCGCTTCACAAATTCAAAATTCCTCACGCACAAGTTTAGGTTTGCACGTAGTACGCCGCCCACGGATTTGCGCGACGGGCTTGACACCCGTGTCATCCTTAGCTGGCAGCCTGTCATCCGGTCGCGGGGCAATCAATGGGCGAAGTTATCGCAGCTGACAGCACGCACGCGATACGCCGGCCCGCGGAGGAGGGTGAATTAGATGCCAGCCGCCGCCTGCACGCGCAATGTGCCTCGGTTAATGCGGCTGTCCTCGATCCGGTGCGCGGAGCACTTCGCACGATTAACCCAGCACCTACTCCATCTCCTACTTGATTCTTCCCACCCAGACGACGCGCGCAGTACCAACTGGTCCGGCGATTCCAGAACTGGTAGCATCACTCGGTGTACCATCGTACTACATGCTCATGGATTGCTTCCGATCCCATGGTGTGGATCGCCGGTTAGCTGCGCTAATTGATCGGGACAATTTTGAGCTTTGGCGGTGCCAGCGTCCAAAGACGACGACGGGATGAGGAGCGTTCGGTTTTCGTTTGGTGGTCAGAATGGTCGGTCGATTTCAACCCAGGCACGGGCCAATCTGGACGGGGTCCTCTGCGACGAGACGAGGCGAGTTGACGGGTCGATGATGATACGGATGCTGTGGTGTGCACACTGCATGCAGCACTGTCGGACGGTTCAGTGGATGGTGGGCACGAGCTCGCAGTTGCAGGCCTCGGCCGGAGACTATTCCTTAGCCGTGCTGATGTTTCCCTGCGCCCTGGCGGGAGGAGAAGAAGAGACCTCTCACGAAGATTGTACTTTGATCCTTGGATTTTGTACGCCGTGTTAAGACGTACTCCCTCCATGAAGAAATATAAGAGCGTTTAGATCACTAAAATAGTGATCTAAACACTCTTATATTTGCTTATAGAGGGAGTAGTAGTCACTTTGGAGCACCGGCACATTACGCCCGTTTTTATTTGATATGATGTACTTTATCTGATTTGTCAATAAAGTCAGATTTGTTTACTAAAAGGAAGACAATGCACCTGTTTTTCTTGAAGTTCTAAACAAATTATTTGGACAGCTCAAAAAATTTCAAAAAAAAAAATTGTACGTGCATATCTAGAAGTGTAGTATAGATGTGCAAAATTCCAAGAATATACATGTTTGTATGCGAGATATACAAAAAAAAAACATGAAAAGGGGGCTTTTTTCTATTGACTTTTGGGACGGAATTATATCATTTTTGTGTAGCATATGATGCAACATATTATTGAACGAAAATTAACTGGTACTTAGAGTTCACCCATATCTATTCATGTAAAATAATAAACTATTTTTAAAACTTTTCAGTACCAATTTTTGGCCTTACAAAAAAAACATGCCCATTGGAGCACATGCTAAAAAAACTGCTTATGTGTTAAGACAAAATTCTGATAAACAATCAATCTATCAAACAGTACAATCCATTTGCTATAGATTTACATCATCAGGATTTTTCGAAAAATATTTACCTATAATTTTAATTTTTGTATCACAAACCATAAATTAACAAAACAATTGTTAGTTAACCTAAATATAAGACTTTCTTATGTATACCTCCCTTAAAACATTTAAAATTAAAAGGGCATTTCATCAAAAAAATGTGGGGCTCATAATGTTTTTTAAACCCCACAAAACTATCTAATCATAATCTTAAGGTGATTTGATCTCGACAGCTAAGCGTCGTCCCAACATAATCAACTTTTTAAAGATGGAACCTTACTTCAAATCTCCACAACTTCCTCAACTTAGTAATCATGTACCCGCAAATCGGCGGCTACATATCAAGTACACAATTTTTAAGTACTACAATGACAAATGTCTATTCAAGAAAAGAAAATGACGAATGTCTCTTATTTAAATTGCCACTTTACACTAGTACCACAAGAAAAGAAAAGAAAAGAAATTATCCTCTACATGCATGCCAAGTCACGACTAATACAAACAGGGGAAAAACACATTTTTATGACTAGATCTGATTCACGCCATGTTTCTGTGCTAGTCTTTCATTACTGCCGAAGAGGCGCGACTATATCTCGCTTATGGCGAGACGTAGAGCAGCCTCGCGTCAAGCAGACGTCAGAATGGGCCGGCTCAAAGCAGACCACATTCCTTCAGCGGATTTTCTTTCCCACTTTTGCATTCATTTTTTCCTTTATATTTTTTCTTTTGATTATATTTCAAATATATATATACAAAATAAAATCACTTTATACACAAAAATGAAAAGTGTGCATTTGAAAAATGATAAACGTGTATAGAAAGATGTTTCTAAGGTATAAGAAAATTGTACAATGTCTATGAGAAAAGACACACACACACACACACACACACACACACACACACACACATGTTCGCGCTATTCGTACCCCTGGGTGAGCAATGGTTATTTTTCATCACGCTATTTTAACATTAATGCGCAAACTTTTATGTCCCGTAAATTTTTACTTACACAAAAAAGAAGGTAAGAAAATATTAAATTGCCATAAAAATATTTTATGTTACGTAAAAATTGTGAACATAAAAACATAGTGTAATGTATATATATAATAAAAAATGGTCTTATAACCTATATTTTTGTTTTCTTTTGCCAAATTTTACGTAGTGAATCAATATGAACGTAACTATTTGTATGTCAAATGTAATTTATTTAGGAAATGATCTTAAAATTATCTCGGGCGAAGAATAACTTATTCTGCACCCTGCGTAATGAAACATATATGTTCCTGATGTATACAAATCATGCAGAATGTGTATGAAAAAAAATTTAACATCAAAATATATATTTGAAAAAAGTGTTAATCATGTATTTGGAAAAATACACTGTGTGCAGAAATAATTTTCCAGATGTATGCCAAAATTGTTTCATGTATTTAAGAAATGTTAAATGTGTATAAAAATGTCCCTGTTATATACGGAAAGATAAAGAGAAACCAATGAAAAAGGACAAATAAAAAAAGGTAAAACCAATGCAAAAGAATGAAAACAATTAAAACCAATAAACAATCACAGATAACAAAGAAAACAAATGAAAACCAAGAAAATGTAAGAAAAATGAAAAACTATGAAACAAAATAAAAAAGAAGAGAAAAAACTAAAAAGGAAAATGAAAGAATAGAAAAGAAAAGATAAATCAGTAAAACAAGAAAGAATGAAGCGAAGAGATGAAAAAAAAGAAAATAGAAAAACTGAAGAAAAACGTGAAAAACAATGAAAAAACAGCAAACCCGGTCCAAAATGAACGGACAACACACGATCGATCGACGAGAAGCCAACAACTAAAAAACGCACCAAAAACACGCGACCCGAAAAATGACAGGAGAGGGAAATCCTTCGCGTGGGTCTCGCGCTGCCGAAGGCCCTCTTGCTTAACTCTTGATGCTGACGAAGACCCTAAATTTCTTGAATATCCGAGCCCCCCCCCCCCCCCCCCCCCCCCCCCCCCCCCCCCCCCCCCCCCCCCCCCCCCCCCACCTCCCCACCTCCTAGCGCCAGCATGGCATTCCGAGACTATGGGACTGCTTGTGGTGGTAGCAAGGGTTCCTAGCATTCCTTTATTTCGTTATGGTGATACTAGGAGAGGCTTGAGAGCTCCTATGGCTAACAAACACATAAGCGGCTCCAATTTGGGGAAGCTTGCTAGTATGGCCCATTTCTTTATTTCTGTTTTTGGAAAAACCATATAGTTTCAAAAAGTGTGTTCTTGGAAGTATTTTTGAAGCAATTCAAAATATTTCAAAAAATATATTACGGAATATTTAAAAAATTCCGTTATAAAATGTTCATCAGAACTAAAAAATGTTCACATAATTAAAAACAATCCTCCATGTACTTAGAAGATGCATACATTAAAAAATGTTCACATAACTTTAAAAACTGCTTGCACAATTAAACTGTGCATGTAGTGTTTAACGTTGTTAATTTATTAAAAATGTTTTTATGTTATTTAAAATATATATTTATTAAAATTAAAAAATAAAATTCAAAAGGAGGGAAAATAAAATAAAATTAGGAAAAGGGAAAAAGGAAAAATATATATAAAGAAATTCGTAATAAAGCTGGAAAAATAAAAATAGCAAGCAAACCGAATGAAACTCGACAAATAAACTGAATAAATTGGAAACAAAAAAAGGAAAAAAATGCAAGCTAGTTGCATGTCTTCCACACAGTATGAGTTAACCTGGAAGATTGCCACAGTGCAAACAAGGATTAGTGGGAAGCACCTATGCCTCTCTTTAAGCTGGAGTTAGTGCGCTACAACTTTAAGCAACATCTTGTGTGATATATTAATAGGTAAAAACTGTTATATATATATTTCAAAATTTGTATGTAGATTCGCACAGTTTCTAAATCGGTTTAGAAAAAGGAATCAAAAGATTTGACCAATGCAGGAAAACATATTTGACATGAAAATTATTTTTTAATAAGTGGTATGTAAAACTAATAATAAATTTATTAATAGAATTAAAAAATCTACTTATGTACTTAAAAATAATTTCTTCCAAATCTAAATGTAAATGGGCACATCTATTAAAAGGAAAAAATATCCATCTCCATATTAAAAACATGTTCATGCATATTGAAATTTAAAATTATGTATTACAAAGATGTTATATTTAAGAATAGTTCTTTATACATGTTAAAATATATGTTTGTGTATTGTTGAAAAAAATTCATTCAATTTTGAAAAAGTGTTCACATATTTTCCGAGGAAATAAAGTGAAAATTTTAAAGAAACAAAACACATGAAAAGTAAATTTATGCGAAAAATAATGCGCATATTTTTAAAAAGAACAAAAAATGTAGTAAGAAAACCAAAACTGATAAAAACTTAAAATGAAAAAGATCCGGAAAAAGCACAATAAGAAACATGTTTCTTGGCCTGGCCCACAAACCGAAGAGCCTTAGATGATGGTTCCTTATGCTCCGCGATGAGCAGGGCATAGGGATTGGGGATGGTGGAGATTTTTAGTCTTTTGTGTTCTCTTATTTCCTTTATTTGTTCCTTCTCATATTATTCTAGCTTTTTGGGTGCTTTACAAATACCATTTTCTTTTCAATCTTCATCGGTTATTGTTTATTTAACTATAAATATTCTTCAGTTCATATTGATTAATCAGTTGTACGACTTCGGTAACTGTTGATTAATCATATTGATAAATATTCTTAAGAAATAAATGGTCATTCCAACGGTTGTTGGAAAAGATTACAAAAGTATAAGTGTATATAGCATAATGAAATCTATGCGGTAACTCTGTGATGCATAGAAATAGTCTGCTATGTTTGGGGGTGCATAGCCATGAAAAAATGTCTCGCATGTTTGAAATGCATAGTACATGCCTTTTTTTAGAGATAAATGCATCGTACATGCTTTTTTAGAGTTTTTTTTATAAATTACATCTTTTTTAATTATAAAAAAACATAGTACATATTAGCACCTCTCATTGGTCCAATCCTGATTATGTTGGAACCACATAACTCTGAATATAATATTCTATGCTTATTGTGTATAGCTTTTTTTAGGAGAGCTTATTGCGTATATGATTCATATAAAACAGCGCACCCCTCGCGGTAATGGGCCGGTCTAGTACGAGGCTCCCAATTGAAATTTTTTAGGGAAAAGCATTTGGCACTTTATTACTGGTTTGAAAAGGTTACATCCTTCAAGACACGAGGAAGGAGAAAGCTAGGTGGGTCATAATCCCACCAGTACATCAAGTTTAAATCATAAACATGTCTAGCAAGGAAATGTGCCACCGTGTTGGCCTCCCGAGAACAATGCTCGGAACTTATAGAAGGTATGTCATGAGCCAAATGGAAGCAATCTGCAAGTATTGGTGTATATGGAGCCAGGATGTCTGCATCTCCATTGCAAGCGTTGATGACCTCCACACAATCTGATTCAACTAGTACCCGCGAGCATCCAATATGATGAACAAGCTGAAGACCACTTCGGACAGCCAGAGCTTCTGCTGTCGCTGCACTTGCAGCAAAATCAAATGGTTCAGCCACACCTGCAACTGCTTCTCCCCTGCTGTTTCGCAAAATTGCAGCAATGGCGCCCGACCCGTCTTCAAACAAAGATGTGTTTGTATTCAGTTTATATGATCCGACGGTAGGTTTAACTCAGACAGCTTTAACAAGGACACTTGACTGCTTCAGTGTTGAATTAGTAGTGATCGCATGAATAGCAAACGCTGTACTTTTTGGAGTTTTCACTGTTTCCCCTTTGCGTATGTGACGACGCTCCCACCAAATGTACCAAGATGCCATTGCTATTGTTTTATGTAGTCGCAACTGACCAAGAACCGGAGAGGGACCTCTCGGCCTCCTGAGAATGTCCTCCAGTACAACTGAGCCAGAGCGATCAACCTGCACTGCTTGTTCTATGATTTCATCCAGTCCAAGAGCACGCCAAACCTGGGAGGCGCGTGGGCAGGTAAACAACACATGCTTCATATCCTCAAGACCTGTTTGACATACTGGGCAGATCGGTGAGACCTTTATGTGTCTATGGGCAAGCACGGCCATACCCGGAATGAGGCCATGAAGTGCCCGCCAAATGAATATTTTAATTCTGCTAGGGACCACCAGCTTCCAGACTACATCCCACACCAGATTAACTAAAACTGAACCTTGATTGCTGTAAATCCTCATCCCAAATTGATGTTCCCGTTCTGTATAATACGCTGAACGTACCGAGAAGGAAAATGACTTGGTTTTGTTCCCGGCAACAAAATCAATCGTAAGGTGTTCTGATAATGGGATTCGCAGTATGTTCTCTGCATCCACCGGGATAAAAATGCTTCTAATCTGTTCTTCATCCCATATCCTTGTGTCCGGGATCATTAACTCATTTACTGTTCTTAGCAGTGAATTACCTCTTCTTGTGAACACCATCCTTGTGGGACTCGAGGGAATCCAATGGCCATCCCATATACCAATTTTCTCACCGGATCCAACCCTCCAAACGTGTCCTCTTTTAAACGTTTGCAGTCCCGCCCAGATGCTTTGCCATGTGTAAGAAGAACCTCTCTTCGATCCTGCCTTAAGTATATTCCTGTTCGGAAAATATTTTGCTCTCAACACTTGGGCATGATAACCCACAAGTATAGGGGATCGCAACAGTTTTCGAGGGTAGAGTATTCAACCCAAATTTATTGATTCGACACAAGGGGAGCCAAAGAATATTCTAAAGTATTAACAATTGAGTTGTCAATTCAACCGCACCTGAAAGACTTAATATTTGCAGCAAAGTATTTAGTATCAAAGTAATATGGAAGTAACGGTAACGGTGGCAAAAGTAATAGTATTGGTTTTGTAGTGATTGTAACAGTGGCAACGGAAAAGTAACTAAGCAAAGATCAATATATGAAAAGCTCGTAGGCAATGGATCAGTGATGGATAATTATGCCGATGCGATTCCTCATGCAACAGTTATAACATAGGGTAACACAGAACTAGCTCCAGTTCATCAATGTAATGTAGGCATATATTCCGAATATAGTCATATGTGCTTATGTGAAAGAACTTGCATGACATCTTTTGTCCTACCCTCCCGTAGCAGCGGGGTCCTATTGGAAACTAAGGGATATTAAGGCCTCCTTTTAATATAGTACCGAAATAAAGCATTAACACTTAGTGAATACATGAACTCCTCAAACTACGGTCATCACCGGGAGTGGTCCCGATTATTGTCACTTCGGGGTTACCGGATCATAATACATAGTAGGTGACTATTGACTTGCAAAGTAGGATCAAGAACTCACATATATTCATGAAAACATAATAGGTTCAGATCTGAAATCATGACACTCGGGTCCTAGTGACAAGCATTAAGCATAGCAAAGTCATAGCAACATCAATCTCAGAACATAATGGATACTAGGGATCAAACCCTAACAAAACTAACTCGATTACATGATAAATCTCATCCAACCCATCACCGTCCAGCAAGCCTACGATGGAATTACTCACGCACGACGGTGAGCATCATGAAATTGGTGATGGAGGAAGGTTGATGATGACGATGGCGACGGTTCCCCTCCCCGGGGCCCCGAACGGACTCCGGATCAACCCTCCCAAGAGAGATTAGGGCTTGGCGGCGGCTCCGTATCATAAAACGTGATGAATCCTTCTCTCTGATTTTTTTCTCCCCGAACGTGAATATATAGAGTTGGAGTTGAGGTCGGTGGAGCCTCAGGGGGCCCACGAGACAGGGGGCGCGCCCCCACCCTCGTGGACAGGGTGTGGCCCCCTGGTGTTGATTCTTTCGCCAATATTTTTTATAAATTCCAAAAATATTCTCTGTGAATTTTCAGGTCATTCCGAGAACTTTTATTTCTGCACAAAAATAACACCATAGCAATTCTGCTGAAAACAACGTCAGTCCGGGTTAGTTCCATTCAAATCATGCAAGTTAGAGTCCAAAACAAGGTCAAAAGTGTTTGGAAAAGTAGATACGATGGAGACGTATCAACTCCCCCATGCTTAAACCTTTGCTTGTCCTCGAGCAATTTAGTTGACAAACTGAAAGTGATAAAGAAAAACTTTTACAAACTCTGTTTGATCTTGTTGTTGTAAATATGTAAAGCCAACATTCAAGTTTTCAGCAAAGATTATGAACTAACCATATTCACAATAACATTTAGGTCTCATGTTTACTCATGTCAATGGCATAATCAACTAGCGAGCAATAATACTAAATCTCGAATGACAACACTTTCTCAAAACAATCATAATATGATATAACAAGATGGTATCTCGCTAGCCCTTTCTGAGACCGCAAAACATAAATGCAGAGCACCTCTGAAGTTCAAGGGCTGACTAAACATTGTAATTCATGGTAAAAGAGATCCAGTCACAGTCATACTCAAAGTAAACCAATAGTAATGCATGCACATGATAGCGGTGCTCTCCAACTGGTGCTTTTTAATAAGAGGGTGATGACTCAATATAAAAGTAAATAGATAGGACCTTCGCAGAGGGAAGCAGAGATTTGTAGAGGTGCTAGAGCTCGATTTTTGAAATAGAGATAAATAATATTTTGAGTGGCATACTTTCATTGTCAACATAACAAACGAGAGATCTCGATATCTTCCATGCTACAGACATTATAGGCGGCTCCCAAATAGAATGGTAAAGTTTATACTCCCCCACCACCAACAAACATCAATCCATGGCTTGTCTGAAACAACGTGTGCCTCCAACTAACAACAATCATCGGGGCGTTTTGTTTGCAATTATTTTAATTTAAGCATGGGACTAGGCATCCCGGTTACCAGCCATTTTCTCGTGAATGAGGAGCGGAGTCCACTCCTCGTGAGAATAACCCACCTAGCATGGAAGATATAGACAACCCTAGGTGATACATGAGCTATTCGAGCATACAAAACAAAATTTCATTTGAAGGTTTAGAGTTTGGCACATACAAATTTACTTGGAACGGCAGGTAGATACCGCATATAGGAAGATATAGTGGACTCATATGGAATAACTTTTGGGGTTTATGAAAGTGGATGCACAAGCAGTATTCCCGCTTAATACAAGTGAAAGCTAGAAAGAGACTGGGAAGCAACCAGCTAGAGAGCGACAACAGTCATGAACATGCATTAAAATTAATCAACACTGGGTGTAAGATGATAACCCACAAGTATAGGGGATCAATTGTAGCCTCTTTCGATAAGTAAGAGTGTCGAACCCAACGAGGAGCTAAAGGTAGAACAAATATTCCCTCAAGTTCTATCGACCACCGATACAACTCTACGCACGCTTAACGTTCACTTTACCTAGAACAAGTATGAAACTAGAAGTACTTTGTAGGTGTTTTTGGATAGGTTTGCAAGATAATAAGGAGTGTGTAAATACAAAGTAGGGGCTGTTTAGATAAAGACACAACTAAGTTAAATTTAGTAGAGAGCTTGTTGTCACACAAGAAAGTTATTTGTCCCTAGGCAATCAATAACTAGACCGGTAATCATTATTGCAATTTTATTTGAGGGAGAGGCATAAGCTAACATACTCTCTCTTCTTGGATCATATGCACTTATGATTGGAACTCTAGCAAGCATCTGCAATTACTAAAGATCATTAAGGTAAAACCCAACCATAGCATTAAAGTATCAAGTCCTCTTTATTCCCATACGCAAACAACCTACTTACTCGGGTCTGTGCTTCTGTCACTCATGCCACCCACCATAAGTAACTCATGATCATATTGCTAACCCTATAGCGGGGATACCTCATGCTTGCGCGACACGGAGAGCACCATAGGACAACACCAATAATAAAACATGCAACTCAAACCAATCACGATCATCAATTAACCCATAGGACAAAACGAATCTACTCAAACATCATAGGATAGCCATACATCATTGGGAAACAATATATAGCGTTGAGCACCATGTTTAAGTAAAGATTACAGCGGGTAAAAGAGGGGTTAGACCGCTGCATAGAGGGGGGGAGAGTTGGTGATGATGGCGGTGAAGTTGTTGGTGTAGATTGCGGTGATGATGATGGCCCCGACGGCGTTCTGGCGCCACCGGAAGAGAGGTGGAGAGAGCCCCCTTCTTCTTCTTCTTCCTTGACCTTCTCCCTAGATGGGAGAAGGGTTTCCCCTCTAGTCCTTGGCCTCCATGGCATGGGAGGGGCGAGAGCCCCTCCGAGATTGGATCTGTCTCTCTGTCTCTCTTTGTTTCTACGTTCCCTGATTCTGCCCTTTCACCATTTCTTAAATCCCGGAGATCCGTAACTCCGAATGGTCTGAATTTTGGACACAATTTTTATTTGGATATTAGCTTTCTTGCGGCGAAAGAAGGGCACCAACCGCCTTATGGGGTGGCCACGAGGGCCCAGGGCGCGCCTGACCCCCTGGGGCGCGCCCCCTGCCTCGTGGCCCCCTCGGGCATCGTCTCGCGTTGATTCTTCTTTCCAAAAATCACATATATTCCAAAAAAAATCTCCGTTAGTTTTTATCCCATTTGGACTCCGTTTGATATGGATTTTCTGCGAAACAAAAAACATGCAACAAACAAGAACTGGCACTAGGCACTGGATCAATATGTTAGTCCCAAAAATAGTATAAAAAGTTGCCAAAAGTATATGAAAGTTGTAGAATATTGGCATGGAACAATAAAAAATTATAGATACGACGGAGACATATCAACATCCCCAAGCTTAATTCCTGCTCGTCCTCGAGTAGGTAAATGATAAAAAAGATAATTTTTGATGTGGAATGCTACCTAGCATAATCTTGATCATGTAATCTAATCATGGCATGAATATTAAGACACGAGTGATTCAAAGCAATGGTCTATCATTTGACATTAAGACAATAATACTTCAAGCATACTAATAAAGCAATCATGTCTTTTCAAAATACCATGGCCAAAGAAAGTTATCCCTACAAAATCATATGGTCTGGCTATGCTCCATCTTCACCACACAAAATATTCAAATCATGCACAACCCCGATGACAAGCCAAGCAATTGTTTCAAACTTTTGATGTTCTCAAACCTTTTCAACTTTCACGCAATACATGAGCGTGAGCCATGGATATAACACTATAGGTGGAATAGAATATGATGGTGGAGGTTGTGTGGAGAAGACAAAAAAGGAGAAAGTCTCACATCGACGCGGCTAATCAACGGGCTATGGAGATGCCCATCAATTGATGTCAATGTGAGGAGTAGGGATTGCCATGCAACGGATGCACTATGAGCTATAAGTGTATGAAAGCTCAAACTGAAACTAAGTGGGTGTGCATCCAACTTGCTTGCTCATGAAGACCTAGGGCATTTGAGGAAGCCCATCGTTGGAATATACAAGCCAAGTTCTATAATGAAAATTCCCACTAGTATATGAAAGTGATAACTCAAGAGACTCTCTATATGAAGAACATGGTGCTACTCTTAAGCACAAGTGTGGTAAAAGGATAGTAACATTGTCCCTTCTCCTTTTTTCTTTTCTTCTTCTTTTTTTGTAGGCTTCTTTGGCCTCTATCTTTTTTTTTGGGGGGGGGGGCTTCTTTGGCCACTTTTATTTTGATCATGGGACAATGTTCTAATAATGATGATCACCACACTTTTATTTACTTATAACTCAATATTACAACTCGATACTAGAAAAAAGATATGACTCTATATGGATGCCTCCGGCGGTTTACCGGGATGTGCAATGATCTAGCGTAGCAATGACATCAAAAAACAGACAAGCCATGAAAATATCATGCTAGCTATCTTACGATCATGCAAAGCAATATGACAATAAATGCTCAAGTCATGTATATGATGATGATGGAAGTTGCATGGCAATATATCTCGGAATGGCTATGGAAATGCCATAATAGGTAGGTATGGTGGATGTTTTGAGGAAAATATAAGGAGGCTTATGTGAGATAGAGCGTATATATCCATGGACTCAACATTAGTCATAAAGAACTCACATACTTATTGAAAAAATCTATTAGTCATCAAAACAAAGTACTATGCGCATGCTCCTAGGGGGATAGATTGGTAGGAAAAGACCATCGCTCGTCCCCGACCGCCACTCATAAGGAAGACAATCAATAAATACCTCATGCTCCAATTTCGTTACATAACGGTTCACCATATGTGCATGCTACGGGAATCACAAACTTCAACACAAGTATTTCTACAATCCACAACTGCCCACTAGCATGAATCTAATGTCACCATCTTTATATCGCAAAACTATTGCTAGGAATCAAACATATCATATTCAGTGATCTACAAGTTCTATGTAGGATTTTATGACTAACCATGTGAATGACCAATTCCTGTCATCTCTCTAAATAGATATAAGTGGAGCAAGAGAGTTTAATTCTTTCTACAAAAGATATGCCCACGCTCAAACAAATATAAGTGAAGCAAAAGAGCATTCTACAAATGACGGGTTTCTATGTGAAGAGAAACATGCAATCCAAACTTCAAAAGATATAAGTGAAGTACATGAAGCATTCTATAAATCAACCAAGGACTATCTCATACCAGCATGGTGCATCAAAGAAAAGTGAAAACTAAATGCAAAAGACACTCTAAGATTTACACATATCATGTGATGAATAAAAATATAGCTCCAAGTGAAATTACCGATGATCGTTAGAAGAAAGAGGGGATGCCTTCCGGGGCATCCCCAAGCTTGGTTGCTTGGGAGTCCTTGAATATTTCCTTGGGGTGCCTCGGGCATCCCCAAACTTAGGCTCTTGCCACTCCTTATTCCTTCATCCATCGTGATCTCTCCCAAAACTTGAAAACTTCAATCACACAAAACTTAACGGAAAGTTCGGTAAGATCCGTTAGTATAATAAAGCAAATCACTAATCTAAGTACTGTTGCAAATCAATTCATATTTTGTTTTTGCATTGTAGCTACTGTAATATAACTTTTCCATTGCTTAATCCACTGATAGAAATTGATAGTTTCATCAAAACAAGCAAACTATGCATCAAAAACAACATCTGTCTTAAACAGGACAGTCTGTAATAATCTGAACATTCATCATACCTCTGGTACTCCAAAAATTCTGAAATAATTAGGAGAAATAAACAATTTGTATAGAAAGACAGTGCAAAAAGTTTCAGAACCGATGACGTTCCAGTAAAAAATGTAAAATCGCGCACTACAACCAAAGTTTCTATTTTTCACCGCACAAACCAACAAGCAATGTAAACATCCTAAAGGCAAACCTTGGCACATTATTGTTGTTTTTAAACTTTATAAAAGCACACAACATAAATAAATAACTCTCTAAAACTTCCGGGTTGTCTCCCCGGCAGCGCTTTCTTTAAAGCCATTAAGCTAGGCATATAGTGCTCAAGTAATGGATCCAGCCGGATCCCACGGTATATCAAAGCCAATTTTAATTAACAATGATTTGTGATTTAGTAGTGAGCACAAAGCAACATATATCAAGCAATGACGAAGTCTAACTCTCTTCCTATGCATTGGCATGTCATAAATGAGCAATTCATGCACACATAGTAAAGGCCAATGCATAGTATAAACAGTTTCTTGCAATTTTATCGTGTTAGAAATATGGAGAGGCGGAGATGTAGTTCCTCTCTCATCATAATTGCAAGTAGGAGCAGCAAGCACATGCATATTATATTCATCAAAATTATCATGTGCAACGGTAAAATGCAACCCATCAATATAATCCTTAATAAGGGCAAACTTCTCCGATATAGTGTAGTCGGGAGAATTCAAATAGATAATAGGACTATCATGCGTGGGTGCAATAGCAACAATTTCATGTTTAACATAAGGAACTATAGCAAGTTCATCTCCATAATCATAATTCATATTGGCATCTTGGCCACAAGCATAGCAAGCATCATCAAAAAGGGATATTTCAAAAGAATCAACGGGATCATAACAATCATCATAGCAATCATCCTTCGGTAAGCACGAAGGGAAATTAAAAAATGTATGAGTTGAAGAGTTACTGTCATTAGAAGGTGGGCACGGGTAGCTAATCCGCTCTTCCTCATTTTGTTCTTCGCTATCCTCATCATCTTGTTCATCCAATGAGCTCACAGTTTCATCAATTTCTTCTTCCATAGACTTCTGCAAAATATTAATCTCTTCTCGGAAAGCAGAGACTTTCTCAATAAATTCATCAATATCATAATTGTATTTATAATTCTCATATAAATATTTAAGTATAGCTAAATTTTCAAGTCTATAAACTGAATCATCAAAATCTTCAAACTCTTTAAACAAAGATTCAATTTCATAAGCACCCATAAAAGCAACGAATTCTTCTATTTGTTCCACATCATAATAATCATATATACCATTAGCATAAGAAGCCAAGGTTTCATAATCATTAAATTCACATGAAAAGGGAAGGTGTGGAGCCTTCATCCTAGAGCAACAAGTATAATCATATCTCAAGCATAGTTGCCGAGCATACCAATGCAACATATAAATTTGATCCCATAATAGTTTCCCTTTTGAGTCAAGCGATAATCCCTAAAGTATTCACGTTGATCCAACATTACTCCCATTATAAAGTTGAATGGGGTTTTCTCTGGATCATCAAAGTAGTACATAATATCTTTCACATAATGAGCATCGAGGGTTTTAGGAGGTTCCCCATCTCCATGAGCAGCAAGTAAACCTATTTTTTTGGTATTTTGTGTTCCATACCCATAACTAAAGATAGAGAACAACATAGAATAGCAAATAAAAATTACTTAGTGATAAACAAGCACACACGAGAATATTCACCCCATGCTATTGCTCCCCGGCAACGGCGCCAGAAAAAGGTCTTGATAACCCACAAGTATAGGGGATCAATTGTAGCCTCTTTCGATAAGTAAGAGTGTCGAACCCAACGAGGAGCTAAAGGTAGAACAAATATTCCCTCAAGTTCTATCGACCACCGATACAACTCTACGCACGCTTAACGTTCGCTTTACCTAGAACAAGTATGAAACTAGAAGTACTTTGTAGGTGTTTTTGGATAGGTTTGCAAGATAATAAAGAGTGCATAAATAAAAAGTAGGGGCTGGTTAGATAAAGACACAACTAAGTTAGTTTTAGTAGAGAGCTTGTTGTCACACAAGAAAGTTATTTGTCCCTAGGCAATCAATAACTAGACCGGTAATCATTATTGCAATTTTATTTGAGGGAGAGGCATAAGCTAACATACTTTCTCTTCTTGGATCATATGCACTTATGATTGGAACTCCAGCAAGCATCCGCAACTAGTAAAGATCATTAAGGTAAAACCCAACCATAGCATTAAAGTATCAAGTCCTCTTTATTCCCATACGCAAACAACCTACTTACTCGGGTCTGTGCTTCTGTCACTCACGCCACCCACCATAAGTAAATCATGAACATATTTCTAACCCTACAGCGGGGATCCCTCACGCTTGCGCGACATGGAGAGCACCATAGGATAGCACCAATAATAAAACATGCAACTCAAACCAATCACGATCATCAATTAACCCATAGGACAAAACGGATCTACTCAAACATCATAGGATAGCCATACGTCATTGGGAAATAATATATAGCATTGAGCACCATTTTTAAGTAGAGATTACAGCGGGTAAAAGAGGGGTTACACCGCTGCATAGAGGGGGCAAGAGTTGGTGATGATGGCGGTGAAGTTGTTGGTGTAGATTGCGGTGATGATGATGGCCCCGGCGGCGTTCCCCCTAGATGGGAGAAGGGTTTCCCATCTGGTCCATGGCCTCCATGGCATGGGAGGGGCGAGAGTCCCTCCGAGATTGGATCTGTCTCTCTGTCTCTCCCTATTTCTGCGTTCCCTGATTCTGCCCTTTCACTGTTTCTTAAATTCCCGGAGATCCGTAACTCCGCTTGGGCTGAATTTTGGACATGATTTTTATCCAGATATTAGCTTTCTTGCGGCGAAAGAAGGGCACCAACCGCCTTACGGGGTGGCCACGAGGGCCCAGGGCACGCCCCCTGCCTCGTGGCCCCCTCGGGCATCGTCTCGTGTTGATTCTTCTTCCCAAAAATCACATATATTCCAAAAAAAATCTCTGTCAGTTTTTATCCCGTTTGGACTCCGTTTGATATGGATTTTCTGCGAAACAAAAAACATGCAACAAACAGGAACTGGCACTAGGCACTGGATCAATATGTTAGTCCCAAAAATAGTATAAAAAGTTGCCAAAAGTATATGAAAGTTGTAGAATATATGCATGGAACAATAAAAAATTATAGATATGATGGAGACGTATCACAAGCATGAGTAGGATATAATTCACCATGAACATAAATATCGTGGAGGCTATCTTGATTTTGTTTCAACTACATGCGTGAACATGTGCCAAGTCAAGCCACTCGAATCGTTCAAAGGAGGATACCACCCCATCATACCACATCACAATCATTTTAATAGCATGTTGGCATGCAAGGTAAACCATTATAAACTCCTAGCTGATTAAGAATGGCATGAGCAACTATAATCTCTAATTGTCATTGCAAACATGTTTCATTCATAATAGGCTGAATCAGGAACGATGAACTAATCATATTTACAAAAACAAGATAGGTCGAGTTCATACCAGCTTCTTTCATCTCAACCAGTCCATCATATACCGTCATTATTGCCTTTCACTTGCACGACCGAACAGTGTGGATAATAATAATAGTGCACATGCATTGGACTAAGCTGGAATCTGCAAACATTCAATACAAGGGAGAAGACAAGGTAATATGGGCTCTTTGTTAGATCAACAATAATGCATATGAGAGCCACTCAACATTTTCATCATGGTCTTCTCCTCTCGACCCCCAAAGAAATGAAAAGAAACAAAACTATTTACACGGGAAAGCTCCCAACAAGCAAAAGAAGAACGAGAAATCTTTTTGGGTTTTCTTTTTAGTTACTACTACTACAAGCATGGAAAGTAGACTATATAAAAGCTAAAACTATTTTTTTGGTTTTTATTAAGGTTTTTCAAACACACAAGAAGAAGGCTTAAAAGAAATTAAACTAGCAAGGATAGTACAATGAAAAAGTATGAGCACCAACAACTGGAATGAGTGTGTGAACCTGAATGTAATGTCGGTGAGAAATACGTACTCCCCCAAGCTTAGGCTTTTGGCCTAAGTTAGTCTATGGCCACGGTTGGCCTGGTGGATATCCAAAGTTGTAACTGGGGTCATACTGAGATGCAGCAGCTACTGCCTGACGAGTTGCAACTTGGAGGCGAGCTGCCTCCGTCCTCCTCTCGTACTCGTTCACCTCCTCCCTAGTTATAACATATCTCCTTTTTGCCTGAAAGTCAAAGAAAGTAAGAGCAGGGAGAACAACATGGACGGTGCGCCGTCTGTCAAATATTAGTCGATACTAGAGGGACTAATCGTTCCTCTCAAGAAACTGGTGGCGAACCATAACATCATAATCTAGACAAGCAGGAGGCAACTCTATATCATTTCCATGTATGGGTATATCAAGATAGTTAGCTACGCGAGTTGCCTAAATTCCACCAAACAAATCTCCACTTATACTGTTGTGATGCAACCTACGTGCAACAATAGCCCCCAAGTTATATTGTTTATCACCTAATACTGCACTCTTGAGGACACTAAGATCTGGAACGCACATGTGACAAGCCTCATCTTTACTATTAATGCATCTACCAATGAAGAGAGCAAAATAATGTATGGAAGGGAAATGAATGCCCCCTATGGTAGCTTGTGTGATTTCCCTAGATTCCCCCACAATAATACTAGCAAGAAAGTCTTTATATTCAGATTTGCGAGGTTCACTAACATTGCCCCAGTGCAGGAGTTTACAAGCAGTATTAAAATCTTCTAGGTCCATGGTATATGATTTATCATAAAGATAAAATAAAACAGTGTGAGAATTGCGCGAGGATGTAAATTTGAACCTTCTCACAAAGGAATCATTTAGATAGCGATATTGCCGGCACTTATCTGACACGAAGCCCTCAAAATCAGCGTTACGCACATACGCATCAATTTCATCCTTGATGCCTGCCTGGACCATGAACTCCTCTGACGGCCATTCACAAGGCCGCACTTGAGCTTCCCTTGGTAGTTTATTGTCCGACTCACGTATCACGAGCCTTGGGCCTTGCTTCCTTGAGGAACCACCTTGGTACATTTTCCTAAACATATTTCTTCCTCTAAAAAATTTCTGAAATTTTTAGTGACTCAAAATAAAGAGTGAACCAAACTCAACAAGATTGATAACAACTACTCCCACAAGTGCCTAGAGGTCATATCATGCATTAAAACTACTTTTGACCACATAAATTTGACATGCAAGCTCAAGAGCAGGGTCACCTAAGCAGCAAAAATTTGCAATAAATAAAGCACTAGAACAAAAACTAATTGGACCAATGGAGGAGTCACATACCGAAGAACAATCCCCCAAAACAGTTTGTGAATGAAGCTTTGAGCAAGGAGGTCGAAAATGGCAGCAAGATAAGCTAGAACTCGGGTTTGAGCTGTGGGAGGATTTTTTCTGGAGGAACCCAAAGTGTGTGGGTGCAGGAATAAGTGGAGGGGGCCCATGTGGGGTCCACGAGGCAGGGGCGCGCCCCGGGGGGTGGGCGCACCTTGGACCCTATTGGCCAGGTGGTGTGCCCCCCAGGTGTGTTCTCAGTGCCAATAATTCTTAAATATTCTACAAAAAATCATCTAAAATTTTCAGGACATTTGGAGAACTTATATTTTCGGGGTATTTTTTATTGCAAGTATAATTCAGAAAACAGACAGAAAATACTATTTTTGCTTTATTTAATCTAAATAACAGAAAGTAAAAGGAGGGTATAGAGAGTTGTGCTTTCTAACTTCATCCATCTCATGCTCATCAAAAGGAATCCACTAACAAGGTTGATCAAGTCTTGTTAACAAACTCTTTTCGAATAACATGAAACCGGAGAATTTTCGAATAACACTAGGTTACCTCAACGGGGATACGCACATCCCCAACAATAAGAATATCATATTTCTTCTTGATAGTAGGAAGAGGGAATTCAAAACTTCCAATAGTAATTGTTGGAATTTTTTCAATAGAATTGATACTGTGGGCTTGAGGTTGTTTTCTCGGAAAGTGTACCGTATGCTCATTACCATTAACATGAAAAGTGACATTGCCTTTGATACAATCAATAACAGCCCCTGCAGTATTCAAAAAGGATCTACCAAGAATAATAGACATACTATCATCCTCAGGAATATCAAGAATAACAAAGTCCGTTAAAATAGTAACGTTTGCAACCACAACAGGCACATCCTCACAAATACCGATTGGTATAGCAGTTAATTTATCGGCCATTTGCAAAGATATTTCAGTAGGTGTCAACTTATTCAAATCAAGTCTACGATATAAAGAGAGAGGCATAACACTAACACCGGCTCCAAGATCACATAAAGCAGTTTTAACATAGTTTCTTTTAATGGAGCATGGTATAGTTGGTACTCCGGGATCTCCGAGTTTCTTTGGTATTCCACCCTTAAAAGTATAATTAGCAAGCATGGTGGAAATTTCAGCTTCTGGTATCTTTCTTTTATTTGTAACAATATCTTTCATGTACTTGGCATAAGGATTCATTTTAAGCATATCAGTCAAACACATACGCAAAAAGATAGGTCTAATCATTTCAGCAAAGCACTCAAAATCCTCATCATCCTTTTTCTTGGATGGTTTAGGAGGAAAAGGCATGGGTTTCTGAACCCATGGTTTTCTTTCTTTACCGTGCTTCCTAGCAACGAAGTCTCTCTTATCATAATGTTGATTCTTTGATTGTGGGTTATCAAGATCAACAGCAGGTTCAATCTCTACATCATTGTTATTGCTAGGTTGAGCATCAACATGAACATCATCATTAATATTATCACTAGGTTCATGTTCATTACCAGATTGTGTTTCAGCATCAGAAATAGAAATATCATTGGGATTCTCAGGTGTGTCAACAACAGGTTTACTAGAAGCATGCGGAGTCCTAGCATTTTTCTTTTTCTTCTTCTTAGAAGAACTAGGTGCATCAACATTAGTTCTCTGAGAATCTTGCTCAATTCTCTTAGGGTGGCCCTCAGGATACAAAGGTTCCTGAGTCATTCTACCCCCTCTAGTCATAACTCTAACAGCATTATCATTTTTCTTATTATCTAATTCATTGAGCAAATCATTCTGAGCTTTATACACTTGTTCTACTTGAGTGGTAGCCATAGAAGCATGTTTACTAATAAGTTTAAGTTCACCTTTAACTCTAGACATATAATCACTCAAGTGTTCAATCATATAAGCATTACGTTTCAATTGTCTACTAACATAAGCATTCAAGTTTTCTTGCTTAATAATAAAATTATCAAACTCATCCAAGCATTAGCTAGCAGACTTATTACGAGGAATATCACCTTCATCAAATTTATAGAGAGAATTTACCTTTACTACCTGTGTCGGGTTATCAAGACCATGTATTTCTTCAATAGTTGGTAAATTCTTAACATCTTCAGCTTTAATACCCTTTTCTTTCATAGATTTCTTTGCCTCTTGCATATCTTCAGGACTGAGAAATAGAATACCCCTTTTCTTCGGAGTTGGCTTAGGAGTTGGTTCAGGAAGTGTCCAATCATTATCATTACTCAACATATTATTCAATAGCAATTCAGCTTGATCAACATTTCTTTCCCTGAAAACACAACCAACACGACTATCTAGGTGGTCTCTGGAAGCATCGGTTAGTGCATTATAAAAGATATCAAGCATTGCATTTTTCTTGAGAGGATGATCACGCAAAGCATTAAGTAATTGGAGAAGCCCCCCCCAAGCTTGTGGGAGACTCTCTTCTTTAATTTGCACAAAATTATATATTTCCCTTAAGGCAGCTTGTTTTTTATGAGCGGGGAAATATTTAGCAGAGAAGTAATAAATCATATCCTGGGGACTAAGCACACAACCGGGGGCAAGAGAATTAAACCATGTTTTAGCATCACCCTTTAATGAGAACGGAAATAACTTAATGATATAGTAGTAACGATTTTTTCCTCATTAGTGAACAGAGTGGCTATATCATTTAATTTAGTATGATGTGCCACAACCGTTTCAGATTCATAGCCATAAAAAGGATCAGATTCAACCAAAGTAATTAACTTAGGATCGGCAGCGAAATCATAATCTTTATCGGAAATACAGATACGTGAAGTAGCAAAAGCAGGGTCATATTTCATTCTAGCATTCAAAGATTTTTCTTTCAGCTTAGCTAACAGTTTCTTAAGATCATATCTATCTTTGCAAGCTAAAAAGTCTCGAGCAGTTTCTTCATCCATAACATAACCCTCAGGTACATCAGGCAATTCATATCTAGGGGGAGAATCTTCATCATCACTTTCATCAATATTATCAGTTTCAATAATTTCATTCTCTCTAACCCTAGCAAGTTGTTCATCAAGAAATTCACCTAATGGCACAGTATTATCAAGCATAGAAGTAGTTTCATCATAAGCATCATGCATAGCAGAAGTGGCATCATCAATAACATGCGACATATCAGAATGAATAGCAGGTGTAGGTGTCGCAAGTTTACTCAAAACAAAAGGTGAATCAAGTGCAGAGCTAGATGGCAGTTCCTTACCTCCCCTCGTAGTTAAGGGAAAAATCTTGGTTCTTTCATCTTTCAAGTTCCTCATAGTGATCAATAGATATAAATCCCAAGTGACTCAAAGAATAGAGCTATGCTCCCCGACAACGGCGCCAAAAAATAGTCTTGATAACCCACAAGTATAGGGGATCGCAACAATTTTCGAGGGTAGAGTATTCAACCCAAATTTATTGATTCGACATAAGGGGAGCCAAATAATATTCTCAAGTATTAACAGTTGAGTTGTCAATTCAACCACACCTGAAATACTTAATGTCTGCAGCAAAGTATTTAGTAGCAAAGTAATATGGAAGTAACGGCAATGGTCGCAAAAGTAACAGTATTGGTTTTGTAGTGATTGTAACTGTGGCAACGGAAAAGTAACTAAGCAAAGATCAATATATGAAAAGCTCATAGGCAATGGATCAGTGATGGATAATTATGTCGGATGCGATTCCTCATGCAACAGTTATAACATAGGGTGACACAGAACTACCTCCAGTTCATCAATGTAATGTAGGCATATATTCCGAATATAGTCATATGTGCTTATGTGAAAGAACTTGCATGACATCTTTTGTCCTACCCTCCCGTAGCAGCGGGGTCCTATTGGAAACTAAGGGATATTAAGGCCTCCTTTTAATAGAGTACCGGAACAAAGCATTAACACTTAGTGAATACATGAACTCCTCAAACTACGGTCATCACCGGGAGTGGTCCCGATTATTGTCACTTCGGGGTTACCGGTCATAACACATAGTAGGTGACTATTGACTTGCAAAATATGATCAAGAACTCACATATATTGATGAAAACATAATAGGTTCAGATCTGAAATCATGGCACTCGGTCCCTGGTGACAAGCATTAAGCATAGCAAAGTCATAGCAACATCAATCTCAGAACATAATGGATACTAGGGATCAAACCCTAACAAAACTAACTTGATCACATGATAAATCTCATCCAAGCCATCACCGTCCAGCAAGCCTACGATGGAATTACTCACGCACGGCGGTGAGCATCATGAAATTGGTGATGGAGGAAGGTTGATGATGACAATGGCGACGGATTCCCCTCTCCGGAGCCCCAAACGGACTCCATATCAACCCTCTCAAGAGAGATTAGGGCTTGGCGGCGGCTCCGTATCTTAAAACATGATGAATCCTTCTCTCTGATTTTTTTCTCCCCGAACATGAATATATAGAGTTGGAGTTGAGGTCGGTGGAGCCTCAGGGGGCCCACGAGACAAGGGGGCGCGCCCCCACCCTCGTGGACAGGGTGTGGGCCCCCTGGTGTTGATTCTTTCGCCAGTATTTATTATAAATTCTAAAAATATTCTCCGTGAAGTTTCAGGTCATTTCAAGAACTTTTATTTCTGCACAAAAATAACACCATAGCAATTCTGCTGAAAACAGTGTTAGTCCGGGTTAGTTCCATTCAAATCATACAAGTTAGAGTCCAAAACAAGGTCAAAAGTGTTTGAAAAAGTAGATAAGATGGAGACGTATCAGGGCACATAAAGTCTCAGGATGATAAATCATCCTGCAACTCTGTTTAGCCAGCATTGCTAAGTTAAAATCATGGAGATCCCTGAACCCCATGCCCCCTTTGGATTTCGGTAGGCACATCCTCCACCAGGCTACCCAATGCATTTTCTTCTCCTCTTCTGTGTCTCCCCACCAGAGGGCCGCCATAGCATCTGTTATTTCCTTACATACCTTCTATGGTATCTTAAACACAGCCATAACAAATACAGGAATTGATTGGATGTCAGCTTTCAACAAGATCTCCTTCTCACCAAGGGATAATAATTTCTCCTTCCACCATTTTAACCGGTTCACCACCCTTTCCACCAGGTGTGTAAAGTTTTCACTCTTATCTAGCCCAATCATAGATGGTAGCCTAAGATAAGTATCTGAGAGAGCCTCTGTCATGATATTTAATTCAGCACAAACTTGGGCTTTCACCTCAACATCAACATTGGGGCTAAAGAAGATACTAATTTTCCCTTCACTCACCATTTGACCAGAACTGGTGCAATAGTCATTCAAAACCTGTCTCGACGAGGTTGCATTATTCATATATGCTTTCATAAGGATCAGGGAATCATCAACAAATAATAAATGTGAAACTGATGGTGTATTCCTACACACCCTGATACCTTCAATGCCACGAACCTCCTCTGCATGAGCCAGAGCACTAGAAAGGCCCTCTACACACATAAGAAAAAGATATGGTGATAAGGGGTCCCCTTGACGGAGGCCCCTTGTAGGGTTAAACCCTTCTATTTCTTGATCATTGTACTGCACTTTGTACTTAACAGAAGTGACACAAGACATTATAATATCAATGAACTCACTATGGAAGCCCAATTTCTCCATCATCCTGTATAGAAACCTCCATTCCACCCTATCATAAGCTTTGTGCATGTCAAGTTTCACAGCACAATATCCCACTTTCCCCTTCTTCTTATTTTTTGTTGTATGTATACATTCATAGGCCAGCAGTATATTGTCCATGATAAGTCGTCCTGGGACGAAGGCGCTCTGCACTGGTGAGATAATCTCATCGAGACAAACTTTGATGCGGGAGGCCAACATTTTTGAAATCACCTTATAAAGCACATTACTAAGACCGATGGGCCTATATTGGGTGATCCTTTCCGGACTATCAACTATAGGAATTAGAACCATAACCGCATCATTCCAACCATCCAGGATAACTCTATTGTTGATAGCATTCAGTACCTTCGTAGTTAAAACATCACCAAGGATATTCCAGCATTTCTTGAAAAAGATGGCATGGAGCCTGTCTATACCTGGTGCCTCCATGTACCCTATAGAGAACAAGGCACTTTTTACATCTTTAGCACAAAATGGCTTCATCAACGCCTCATTCATCTCATTCGTGACTCTGGACTATACCTTATCTAGGAACACATGGTCCAACTCCTCTATTTTCGTAGAGAAAAGACCCGCAAAATACTGTGAGATGCGTGGATTCACATATGAAATTTCTTCCAGCTAGGTGAGGGAGTCCTAGATTAGGGGGTCTCCGGACAGCCGGACTATCTCCATTGGCCGGACTGTTAGACTATGAAGATACAAGATTGAAGACTTCGTCTCGTGTCCAGATGGGACTCTACTTGGCGTGGAAGGCAAGCTAGGCAATACGTATATGGATATCTCCTCCTTTGTAACCGACCTTGTGTAACCCTAACCCTCTTTGGTGTCTATATAAACCGAAGGGTTTTAGTCCGTAGGACAACAATCACAACATACAATCATACCATAGGCTAGCTTCTAGGGTTTAGCCTCTCTGATCTCGTGGTAGATCTACTCTTGTACTACCCATATCATCAATATTAATCAAGCAGGACGTAGGGTTTTACCTCCATCAAGAGGGCCCGAACCTGGGTAAAACATCATGTCCCCTGCCTCCTGTTACCATCCGGCCTAGACGCATAGTTCGGGACCCCCTACCCGAGATCCGCCGGTTTTGACACCGACATTGGTGCTTTTATTGAGAGTTCCTCTGTGTCGTCGCTGTTAGGCTTGATGGCTCCTACTATCATCGATGGAGATGCGGTCCAGGGTGAGACTTTCCTCCCCGGACAGATCTTCGTATTCGGCGGCTTTGCACTGCGGGCTAATTCGCTTGGCCATCTGGAGCAGATTGAAAGCTACGCCCCTGGCCATCAGGTCAGATTTGGAAGTTTGAACTACACGGCCGACATCCACGGAGACTTGATCTTCGACGGATTCAAGCCACGGCCGGGCGCGACGCACTGTCATGATGGGTAGGACCTAGCTCTGTCGCCGAACAGTACCCCAGAAGCCGTGCCCGCATCAGCTCCGACCCTTAGTTCAAAGCCAACTGCGCCAATCAAGGACGGGTGGTTAGACACCGCCTCAGGGGCTGCGGTCTCAACGGTGATCGAGCCAAACACCAGCATAATCCTCCGCGCAGCCCGTGACTCCAAGGTGTCGGACTCTTTTTCTGACTCCGAACCGCCTGTGCCCCTGCCAATCAAATCCGATTGGGCGCCGATCATGGAATTCACTGTCGCGGATATCTTTCAGCACTCGCCCCTCAACGACATTCTGAATTCACTAAGGTCTCTCTCTTTGTCAGGAGAGCCCTGGCCGAATTATGGCCAACAGGATTGGGATTCGAATGACGAAGAAATTCGACGCCCACCCACCACCCACTTAATAGCCACTGTCGATGACTCAACCGACATGTTCGACCTCGACTCCGAAGACATCGACGATATGGACGACGATGCGGGAGGCGAAGAGGAACCACCGCCCACAGGGCACTGGACGTCCACTTCATCACATGACGTATGCATGGTGGACACACCAAAAGAAGATGACGACGAGGAACGAAAGGACGCACCGAAGGCTTGTTCCCTCGAGAAGCAGTCAAAGCGGCGGCGCAAGCGCCGCCCAAAATCCTGCCTCGGAAGAGATAACGATCATATAGACCCAGCGTTGGAGCAGGGCGAACCACTGCCGGACCACGGCAATCCGGGGAATCAAACCGAACAAACCAATTCTGTCAAAGATAATAGTCTGGACGACATAACACTGGACAGGCAACCGGAGCAACAGAATGCTCGTCAAAGGCTTGTTGCCACCGCGAGGAGTCTGAAAAAGCAGAAGCAAAGGCTCAAGGCCGTGCAAGACACACTCCAAATCAGATGGAGTAAAGTACTCAACACAGCCGCGAGGTACGGCGACAATCGCCCCACCAAGAGCTACCCAAAGTAGAAGTTGCTACCTGAATTCGATGAGGAGGCCTCAGACCCCCCACAACCAAATATCAAAGCAGCCACCTAGCCGGATAGACGACCTCACGGCCAACGTCGAGCGGCAAATAACGCCACTCACAAGCCAATACGTGATCCACCCGAGGGCTCGCACCAAAAGGACGGCGCAACCAGATCCATCTATGGACCACGCAAGCGCGCCCCAGCATACAACGTAACACAACAAACATCCGAACAACACGGTACACCGAGATACAGGGGTGCCGCACACCCCCTATGTTTCACCGATGAGGTGCTGGACCATGAATTTCCAGAGGGATTCAAACCCGTAAACATAGAGGCATACGACGGAACAACAGACCCTGGGGTCTGGATTGAGGATTATATCCTCCATATCCATATGGCTCGAGGAGATGATCTCCACGCCATCAAGTACTTACCCCTCAAGGGCCAGCCCGTCACTGGCTTAAAGGCCTCCCCGAAAACTCCATAGGAAGGTGGGAAGAGCTCGAAGACGCTTTTCGGGCAAACTTTCAAGGAACTTATGTCCAACCTCCGGACACGGACGATTTGAGCCATATAACTCAACAGCCCGGAGAGTCAGCCCGAAAACTTTGGAACAGGTTTCTTACTAAAAAGAACCAAATTGTCGATTGTCCGGACGCTGAAGCCCTGGCAGCTTTTAAGCATAGCATCCGTGACGAATGGCTCGCCAGACACCTTGGCCAAGAAAAGCCAAGAACAATGGCAGCATTAACAAGCCTCATGACCCGCTTTTGCGCGGGTGAGGACAGCTGGCTAGCCAGATGCAGCACCAGCGACCCCAATACATCTGAAGCTAGAGATGGAAACGAGAAATCACGGCGCAACAGCAGTAACAAACGTCGGAACAAAGAAGACAACACGAAGAGCACGACAATAAACGCCGAATTCAAAAGCTCTTGGCCAGGTCAGCAAAAGCCGCCCTCTAAAGGCGCCAGAGACGAACTGTCCAGCCTAAACAAAATTCTGGACCAAATATGTCAGATCCATAGCACCCCTGGTAAACCTGCTAATCATACCCACAGAGAATGTTGGGTCTTCAAGCAGTCCGGTAAGCTCAACGCCGTACACAAAGGGGAGGATACACCAAGCGAGGACGAGGATGAGCCTCTCAAGCAAGACACTGGGGAACAAAAGAAATTTCCACTAGAAGTAAAAACAGTAAACGTGTTACACGTGATCAAGGGAAGAAACAAAACGGCATTCCCAGAACAATATGCCCAAGGGCCTATCACCGTGGAGTCTGACCATTGGTCGTCTCAACCGATCACTTTTGACCATCGTGATTACTCAGCAAGTATCCGGCGTGCAGGATGGGCTGCCCTGGTATTAGACCCAATAATTGACGGATATCACTTCACACGAGTCCTGATGGACGGTGGCAGTAGTCTAAACCTGATATATCAGGATACAATCCGCAAAATGGGGATAGACCCAACAAAAATTTGCCATAGCAATACTACCTTTAAAGGAGTAACGCCAGGCCCAGGGGCTCATTGCACGGGCTCCCTGCTACTAAAAGTTATATTCGGCTCCCCCGATAACTTCCATAGCGAACATTTAACCTTCCACATTGCTCCGTTCCAAAGTGGCTATCAAGCACTACTCGGACGCGAAGCTTTCGCTCGCTTTAATGCAATACCGCACTACACTTCCCTCACACTCAAGATGCCCGGACCACGTGGCATCATTATAGTAAATGGGAGTATTAAGCGATCTTTGCGCGCCGAAGAGAGTGCGGCTGCCTTGGCAGCCGCACACTAAAAACGGCCTCACCAACTAAGGCATTTAACAGGTCGTCAAGACCTCGGACACGGTTAGACGAGTCCGGCACAGGTATATGTAATTCATACCGGATCAATGGTCACACCCCTATACAAGGGGCTCAACGTGCGCAGACAAGTGGCAATTTTTACTCATCTTGAATTATACTTGGTTCCTTTAAAAACTATCCTTTTGCACGACAACTTTTTCACCTAAGTTCCTCTCTTTTACAGATGATCATCGTGCTACACCCGTCCAGGATACGGCACAACAGAGACACAGGCGCAGACGTGCAGCAGGGACCCGCTCCAAGGATTCTTTTTAGATTAAGACCCTGCGTAAACCTTTTTTACTGTCTCTTGTTGATACATATCCACCGAATTCTCAACACAGTTGAGAAGGATGCTGACGTCTTGGCATGTGGCCACATCAGAATAATGCACGTACCTGGACACAAGGGGCTTCTTACGAAGGGCACTATTTAGGCCCGGTTTATACCACAAAGACCGAATACCTTAGGGAGTGTTCGGCGTCGCGAGTTTGGCCTTATATGCATCAGCTCCGAATCATTGTCTTTGGTCAAATGTTGGGTTTGCCCGGCTCCTGTGTTTTGGTGCCTTACATTCCGCTTTACCGGCTAAGGTAGCACCAGGAGAACTACTGCGATTGTGCCCTGGTTCATCCGGACGAGCACCTCAGTAGAGAAAGCCGAAAACTGACTGTCATGATATAGCGTGAGACTGGTCAACCACTCGGTGACCTATCGGAATGTTAGAATTCCTCCGCCTTAACGAAGGGCCATTTTCCGACTAGGTATGTACACACCCGGCGATCGGGAGAGTGCGGAGCCACCAGGGGCTATCTAGTAGCCCCACCGTCAAACTCCTATGGCTAAGTGAAAGAGTTAAAGCATTATAGTCCGGTTGCCTCGCTCGCTATGCTATCACCTCCTTAATAGGACCAAGACGTTGGGTTAAGTGTGAACACGCGTTTTTTGCAAGCACCTCCGCATTATATGCGTGGGGGTTGAAGCCGATAGCTGCAATCTTTCAGGTTATACACATGTATACATAAACGGCCGCACAGAAGGCATCATACTACTTTCAGGCAAAAGTATAAACATAACCTTATAAAAACTTCATAAAAGCATTGTGCTTACAATGAGAATACATATCACTCAAACATAATATTTTTTTGAGCACTGGGCCTCTATCAAACGAGCACCCTCGAGAACCTCCTCGAAATAGTGCTCGGCAGCCACCGGCCTATGGCCGAACCCTGGGCCGCAACAGTGGTAGCGTCCATCTCCGCCCAGTATGCTTTAACACGGGCAAGGGCCATCCGCGAGCCTTCTATGCACGCCAACCTCTTCATCGCATTAATGCGCGGCACCGCATCAAGGAACTGCTGCACTAAGCTGAAATAGCTGTTCGGCTTTGGCCTTTCCGGCCACAGCTGATCCACAACAGACCTCATGGCGAGTCTGGACAACCTATTCAGTTCGGCCCATTCGGCTAGTTGGTCAGTCAATGAAAGCGGATGCTCTGGAACGTGGAATTGTGTCCAGAACAGCTTGTCCACTTCACGATCTGTCTGACCTTGGAAGTACCTGGCCGCATCGGCAGTGCTCGCCGCCAAATCCATATACGCATCTGCCAAACTCCACAGCCGATCCAGAGGGGCATACCGTGGATCTCTGAACTTCCTCCGTAACATGAAGGGTTTCCCAGCCGCAATATCCCCGGCTTCCCGCAGCTCCTCCTTCTTCGTTCTCATAGCAGAACGGGTGTCTTTGTCCGCCGCCGCGGCCTTCTCAAGGTCTGTTGCCTTTGCTCGGTTTTCTTTTTCAAGGACCCGCAACGGTCGGCAGTGTCTTTTAATTCTACGGCCATCTTGGCCATCTTCTCTTTGCTCTCGCAATGCGCGGCCTTCTCGGCTTTCAACTCTTCGGCCGCCTTCAAAGCAGCCGCATTACTAATCCTCGCTTGTTCCTTGGCTCGGGCAAGTTCCGCCCGCAAGGCTTCCACGGTGGCAACTCCATCTGCAGTCACAACGTATTAAAGATACTGGCATCATGCTACTCTTACTATGTGGCGTTCACCGGAAAATAACACTTACCATGTGCCTCGTCAAGCCTCTTGTTAACAAGCTCGATGTCGACGTCTGCCGCATCCAGTTGCCGTTTTAATTTGGCATACTCACTAGCCCGACTAGCCACCGGAGCTTCAACCACCTACACATAGGGGCAGGCTGGTTATTTCCTGGGAATATGATCCTCTATTCGTTGCCGTTCTCGACGACAACCAGAGTCTCAGGGGCTACTATTTACACATGGCACACCTAACATGTGCAGTACTATCACATATTATCTCACATACCTCAAAGCCTATCAGTAGACTCATAAAGGCTTCATGTAATCCGCTTTCAGCGGACGAGATTCTCTCCATCACCATACCCATCAGCATATGGTGCTCTTCTGAGATGGCCGCTCGCCCCACCAACTCCCTCAGAATGTCCGACCGCACACCAGACGGTGCCGGACTCTTTTGTACGCTCTCTTCGGGAGCCGGACACTGGGGACTTTGGGGGTTTACGGGATTATCTTCTGGCCTCACCGGATCCGGAGAGGCCCTCCGCGATGACACTTCGGGGTCGCCCGCTTCTGGAGCGGAGGAGTCCGGGGGAGGCATTTCGCTCTCCATCATCTCTGGAAGAAGATCCCCCGAAGACAAGCTCATTTGAGAGGGGCTAAGGCCCGAACTGCAAGATATATGCGGTGGTTATTTTCTCAGAGAAAAAAGATAGCATACCTATTAAAATATTTTGGATCACTTACGACTCGTTGGAGGACTGATCCCCCCGCGGACTTTGTGCGGCAAAAGCACCCCCCGAGGCAGGACCCTCTGTGGGAGACTTCTTCTCCCGTTTGGAGGCTTCGGCTTCCGGATCCTTGGAAGCAGTCCTTTTCCTCCCCCGCGTCCGCCCGTGTTATCCCCCCCCCCCCGGTATCTTTCTTCAAGGGCTCCAGGCAAGGTGCGACCTCGAGCATCTTCTCCAATACCGGATTTTCCAAACCCTCAGGGAGGGGGGCCAAACACCGAATCATCTTCGCCTTTGTTAGCCAGTCCTGGTCAAAAAGCAAACTCTCAGAAATAACTTCGAATAAGAGACAGTGTGTTCGGCTGGAGGATTTCTTACTTGTTCGGCGGCATGGTTACTGCTCAGGCCCACGTCCTCAGTAATATCCGGGCATTCCACTTGAGGTCCGAAGAATGACTTGTACATCTCCTCGTGCGTCAGGCCGAGGAAACTCTGAATGGCACGTGGTCCCTCTGGGTTGAACTCCCACAAGCGAAGGGGACGACGTTTGCAAGGCTAGAATTGACGAACCAACATAACTTGTATTACCGCAACCAAATTAAAATCTCCCTCGAAGAGACCTCGGATGCGGCTTTGCAGTATAGGCATGTCCTTGGCTGGACCCCAGCTCAGACCCCTGCTAATCCATGACATCAGTTGTGGTGGGGGGCCCGAGCGGAAAGCGGGGGCAGCCGCCCACTTGGCGCTTCTGGGAGGCGTGACGTAAAACCACTCCCGTTGCCATAATTCAGACACCTCTGGAAAGGAACTTTTCGGCCATGGAGCTCCTGCCATCTTGCCTATTGATGCACCTCCGCATACTACGTGTTGCCCCTTGATCATCTTCGGCTTTACTTCAAAGGTCTTGAGCCACAGGCCGAAGTGAGGGGTGACGCGGAGGAAGGCCTCGCACACGACAATAAATGTCGTGATGTGGAGGAAGGAGTCCGGAGCTAGATCGTGGAAATCTAGCTCGTAATAAAATATCAAACCCCTAACGAAAGGATCCAGAGTAAGGCCTAGACCTCAGAGAAAATGGGAGACGAACACAACGTTCTCGTTGGGATCGGGAGTAGGGACGATCTGCCCTCGAGCAGGCAGCCGATGCGAAACCTCGGCGGTCAGGTATCTGGCCTCCCTCAACTTCTTAATGTCCTCTTCCGTAACGGAGGAGGGCATCCATCGGCCTTGAAGGCTGGATCCGGACATGGTTGAAGATCCGGAGCACCTAACCTGGGCTTTGGGTGTTAGAACTCGAGGCGGGGGAAGGGTTTGATTGAGAACGAGAGGGAAAAAGCGAAAACCTTGTCCCCTTATAAAGAGGGTGAATATCAAGCGTCCTCTCTGTAGCCGTTTGGGACTTGCCTATAATCTAGGAGTCCTAGACACGGTTGGGTTACCCATGACCGCATTAATGAGAATCCCGTAATTAGGGGAACACGATCTCCGCTTCGGCAAGTGTGTCAAGAAACTGCCTCGCGTTATGTGTGGAGCTGGTTAAGAGAAACAGTTTGAATAATCACCGGGCCATGACATGACGTCATGCTGCCAAAACAAGCCAGCAAATTAGATCTACAGAAAAAGTATTCTCTCTGCGGTGGAATGTGGAACTTATTTTGCAGGGTCGGACACTATCCTCGTATTCAAATTCTTCTGTGATGTATTCGGAGAAGGAACCCGCCTTGCAATGCCGAAGACAACTGCGCGCCGGACTCATCGTCATTGAAGCCTGGTTCAGGGGCTACTAAGGGAGTCCTGGATTAGGGGGTCTTCGGATAGCCGGACTGTTAGACTATGAAGATACAAGATTGAAGACTTCGTCTCGTGTCCGGATGGGACTCTACTTGGCGTGGAAGGCAAGCTAGGCAATATGTATATGGATATCTCCTCCTTTGTAACCGACCTTGTGTAACCCTAACCCTCTTCGGTGTCTATATAAACCGAAGGGTTTTAGTCCGTAGGGCAACAATCACAACATACAATCATACCATAGGCTAGCTTCTAGGGTTTAGCCTCTCTGATCTCGTGGTAGATCTACTCTTGTACTACCCATATCATCAATATTAATCAAGCAGGACGTAGGGTTTTACCTCCATCAAGAGGGCCCGAACCTGGGTAAAACATCGTGTCCCCTGCCTCCTGTTACCATCCGGCCTAGACGCACAGTTCGGGACCCCCTACCCGAGATCCGCCGGTTTTGACACCGACACCAGGCATCATGATCATCTTTTAGTTTTGTTATCCAATTGCATATCTTGCAAGCAGAAGGAAAATTCTGGAAAAAGAAGTGGTTTTGTCTCCAAACATAAGCCAATTAATCCGACTGCGTTGGGCCCAGTGAATCTCATCTATTTCAAGTAATCTCTCTAGTTCATTTGCTAATTCCTTCCGCTGCTTCATATTCTCAGCGGATAGCACATCTCTAGCAACAGATTCCAACTCCCGTTGCACCTGCTTTACCTTCTTTGAAGCCTTTTTCAATAATGTTGTGTCCCACTTATGAAGCTGTTCATGTACCACTTCAAGCCTTTATGCTAGTCCCGCACTGCCAGCAGGCTGTTCTGATGATGACCAAGCTTGCTCCACCACCTCTCGGAATTTATCCTCTTTCAACCAACGAGCTTCGAAGCGGAGAACCACTTGACCAACCACCTCATGAGTAATTTCCTCATGTAGGGACATTAAGATCGACCTAATGATCTGACTTGTAGTAGTCCAGGTGCTCGAGAATAGCTCCTAGGAACATGGAGTTCCACCCTTCGCTCACCAAAGCATGGTCCAGCCTCTCTCTTATAAGTGCTCTATGCCAAGTGAATTTGTCTCCAGCAAAACCATGATCAGAAAGATTACAGTCCGTCAATGCATCATGAAATGCTTGCATAAAATGGACTGGTCTGTCATTCCCTCCTTCTTTCTCAAAGGAGAACATAATCTCATTCATGTCCCCTATCACCATCCAGGGCATATCGGCTACTGCATTGAGTTGATGGAAACGACTCCAAGTAAGGTGCTTATCATTCCATCTCGGTTCCCCATAGTAACCTGTTAGCCTCTAGAAATTGTCTGCACCACTCCCAACAAAGACATCAATAAAAAATTCAAATTTATCTCGTATAGTCACAGCTATCTCCTTCTTCCACATCATCAATAATCCACCCTTCCGTCCATTACTACGGACTACGATTTTATGGTCCATTTTGGCCCGACGACGAAGACATTCAGCAGGATCTTCATCTAAGTGCGTCTCCATGAGAAACATCACATTCAAACTCCTATGCTTCTGAATATACATAAGCGATCGAATTGCAGCGGCTTGCTATAAACCGCGACAATTCCAACTTAATATTTTCATCGCTTCCGTCCAGCCTCGAGCTCCGAGGCCGCCGATATCAAAGGGTTTCTGTCATCATCTCCCGTACGTGAACGTTAGGGGGTTGTGATTTCTCCGGTGTACTCTCACCAGGTGGCGTGTTTTCACATGTATTTGTGAGATGGAGCTGTCCCATGATTGCTGCAACTCTTCCTGCTAGTTCATTCAGTGCTGAAGGCCCAGCTGGCACAATTTCAAAATTCAGTCTCTTCCTACTTAAAAGATCTCTATCTGACATGTCCACATCTGGGTTCTGTTTTGTTATAACGGTACCATCTGCATGCCTCGGGACATGGTTATGATGGCAGGTGGTCTGCATGTGGAATTCTCCATCTTCCTCCACTGTTCTTCCACCATGTCCTCGACCCCTACCACTGGCAGGGCCACAACCAACGCTTGTACCTCTGACACCACGGCCACGGCCTCTTCTAGTCCCCCAACAGTAGGAATGAAGTCACCCCATTCTAACTTTGATTCATCGTGTTCACTGATACGTCTCCAATGTATCTACTTTTCCAAACACTTTTGCCCTTGTTTTGGACTCTAACTTGCATGATTTGAATGGAACTAACCCGGACTGATGCTGTTTTCAGCAGAATTACCATGGTGTTATTTATGTGCAGGAGCAAACGTTCTCGGAATGGCCTGAAACTTCACGGAGCCACTTTTCAAAAAATAAGAAAAATACCTGTAAAAGATGAAGGCTAGGGGACCCACCACCTGCCCACGAGGGTGGGGGCGCGCCCCCTATCTCGTGGGCCCCCTGTTGCCTATCCGACTCCAACTCCACCTCCATATATTGAGTTTCAGGGAGAAAAAAATCAGAGAGAAGAAATCATCGCGTTTTACGATACGGAGCCGCCGCCAAGCCCTAAAACCTCTCGGGAGGGCTGATCTGGAGTCCGTTTGGGCTTCGGAGAGGGGAATCCATCGCCATCGTCATCATCAACCATCCTCCATCACCAATTTCATGATGCTCACCGTCGTGCGTGAGTAATTCCATCGTAGGCTTGCTGGATGGTGATGGGTTGGATGGGATCTATCATGTAATCGAGTTAGTTTTGTTAGGGTTTGATCCCTAGTATCCACTATGTTCTGAGATTGATGTTGCTATGAATTTACTATGCTTAATGCTTGTCACTAGGGCCCGACTGCCATGATTTCAGATCTGAACCTATTATGTTTTCATCAATATATGAGTGTTCTTGATCCTATCTTGCAAGTCTATAGTCACCTATTATGTGTTACGATCCGTTAACCCCGAAGTGACAATAATCGGGATACTTACCGGTGATGACCGTAGTTTGAGGAGTTCATGTATTCACTATGTGTTAATGCTTTGTTCCGGTACTCTATTAAAAGGAGGCCTTAACAGAATAGAAGAGCTTTCCCCACCCATGAGTAAATATTTCATAGTAGCCTCATTAGACCGTAGATCTCTCTGGGTATATCCAGACAATAGGTAGGAACATAAACTGAAACATTCTGGAGCTACAAAGATAGTTATTAAATCGTTAGCACAACTTTTTCATGGAATAATGAATTAAGGAAGAAAGGATATGAGTCTACCGCTTACAAGAAAAGATCTCATGATAGTCAATATGGGCCCTCAACACCCACCATAAGCTTTGGCTTCGTCTGCTGACATAAAAACATCCCTTTCCATGTCTTCGGATACAACCCAACCTTAGTTTCCGCAAGGACCCCGCTGCCACAGGAGGGTAGGACAAAAGATGTCATGCAAGTTCTTTTCCATAAGCACATATGACTATATTCGGAATACATGCCTACATTATATCAATGAACTGGAGCTAGTTCTGTGTCACCCTAGGTTATGACTGTTACATGATGAACCGCATCCGGCATAATTCTCCATCACTGATCCATTGCCTATGAGCTTTTCATATATTGTTCTTCGCTTATTTACTTTTCTGTTGCTATTGCTATCATCACTACAAAATACCAAAAACATTACTTTTACTATTGTTACCTTTTGCTACCGTTACCACTACTATCATATTACTTTGCTACTAAATACTTTGCTGCAGATATCAAGTTTCCAGGTGTGGTTGAATTGACAACTCAGCTGCTAATACTTGAGAGTATTCTTTGGCTCCCCTTGTGTCGAATCAATAAATTTGGGTTGAATACTCTACCCTCGAAAACTGTTGTGATCCCCTATACTTGTGGGTTATCATTCACCAGTACCGCACTCTTCATGCCAATGGCCTAGCAGGTCGTAGTTCCCACAAAAAGTAGGCAACTTCTCATACTGAATTTGGTACCACACCTGCTTTGTTCCTCTTGTGATTGAGACAAATCGAAACAGCTTTTTTGTCACATAGATTTTGACCCGTACCTTGACAAATTCTCCCACATAGCCCGCTGGGAGCGTTATCTGAACAGCAAGAATCTCTCCCATAGGTCGACACATCCCGCGTATCACCACATCATGCAGCAGGTTATCAGGAATGCGTAAAACTCTATCCCATACCGCTATTTTGTCCAAGACCACTGATATAGGGTTCTCAAACCCATCATACTCCTCCAGAATAACAGCTTGGTACCTGAAAAGCCAGGGGCCCATGGTCATCGCCTTGTTCCAGTCAGCAAGGCAGCCAAATTGGACAGTGGAAAGGTTATCCTCGACCTTCCTTCAGATCACCTCTCTTGCCGGATTCCATGTCGATCTCATAACCGAGTAAAGGGCGGTGGCACTAAGACCTCTGGTTGTGTGAACCCTAGCAATCTCTAGCCATTTGATCACTGCTAGCGGCTCAATGATCTCCTCTTCCCACACAAAGCCCTCTCCCTCTTGTTCATGCAGGTTCAGCCGGTCTAGTAGATCTTCCACGCACTCCTTCTTCAACGTGCTCCACGAGCCGCCTGTGCCTTCCATCGCCACACCAGAGACTTCCGTGCGAACCCTAGACCACCACGTTCTAGTCTCGCAGAGGCGATCACCCGAGCGGAGACGAGGCCACAAGTGGATTCGACGGAGGAAAGTGAAACTCTCGGCGGCGCGCCGGAGGACAAGATAACCCTAGGTTTTTCGCCAGGGGAAAAACGTGCTTTCTAGGCTCCCAATTGATTTTGTATGAGGTTGCCGACAACAATTTCTTTTACTTCATATAAGTTATGGTTTTCTTCCTGTTCACGTGTTTTCGTCTCGATTTATCATTTTCTTGTTATTTCTTTCTTTTGTTTTCTACATCCCCCCTTGGGGTTTTAGTGGTTTTCATGAGCTTTCTACCGGTTTTCTCATTTTCCTTTTATCACCATTCTTTCCTTATTTATATTCATGAACACATTTTTTATTTCAAGAACATTTTTGAAAATCTATGAATAGTTTAAAAAATCATGAACACTTTTAGAATTCTTAAAATTCATGAACATTTTTCAAAAATTCGTGAAAATTCTTAGTGTGTGAACACTTTTTAAGTTCATGAAAACCACATTTTTTTAGCATGTGAACACATTTTTCCTACTCATACATTTTGATTTTCTGTGTTTCAAACAAGGCCAGGCCTAAAGCCTTTATTGATTATGCTGCCACCCTTACAGTGGTTTTATTTTTTAAAACAACACCTCCTTTTATCCCTTTTCTCACTTATTGCACCTGTCGATGTCAAAACCGGCGGATCTCGGGTAGGGGGTTCCGAACTGTGCGTCTAAGGTTGATGGTAACAGGAGACATGGGACACAAAGTTTTACCCAGGTTCGGGCCCTCTTGATGGAGGTAATACCCTACGTCCTGCTTGATTGATATTGATGAGTATGGGGGGTTACAAGAGTTGATCTACCACGAGATCGTAATGGCTAAAACCCTAAAAGTCTAGCCTGTATGATTATGATTGCCTCTACGGACTAAACCCTCCGGTTTATATAGACACCGGAGGGGACTAGGGTTGTACAAAGTCGGTTACAAAGAAAGGAATCTTCATATCCGAAAGCCAAGCTTGCCATCCACACCGAGGAGAGTCCCATCCAAACACGGGAGAGAGTCTTCTGTATTTTATCTTCACAGCCCATCAGTCCGGCCCATGTCCAACAGGTCGGACTCCCGAGGACCCCTTAATCCAGGACTCCCTCAGTAGCCCCTGAACCAGGCTTCAATGACGAGGTGTCCGGCGCACAAATTGTCTTCGGCATTGCAAGGCGGGTTCCTCCTCCAAATACTCCAAAACAGCTCTCGAACACAGAGAACATGTCCGGCTCTGTAAAACAAATACCACATATATCCGCAGAGAGTTTAAATTTTTATAAGTCCAACCACTGAAAATTTTTGTAGCGTGACATCATGTCATAGCCCGGTCATTATTTCGAACCGTTTTTAGCCTCCCACTCCACGTTTTAAGATGCGGTTTTATTTTCACGTCTTGTCGAAGCAGAGATCGTGTCTGTCGGTGTCAAAACCGGCGGATCTCGGGTAGGGGGTCCCGAACTGTGCGTCTAAGGCGGATGGTAACAGGAGGCAGGGGACACGATGTTTTACCCAGGTTCGGGCCCTCTTGATGGAGGTAAAACCCTACGTCCTGCTTGATTAATATTGATGATATGGGTAGTACAAGAGTAGATCTACCACGAGATCAGAGAGGCTAAACCCTAGAAGCTAGCCTATGGTATGATTGTATATTGTCCTACGGACTAAAACCCTCCGGTTTATATAGACACCGGAAAGGGCTAGGGTTACACAAGGTCGGTTACAAAGGAGGAGATATACATATCCATATTGCCTAGCTTGCCTTCCACGCCAAGTAGAGTCCCATCCGGACACAAGACGAAGTCTTCAATCTTGTATCTTCCTAGTCCAACAGTCCGGCCAAAGGATATAGTCCAGCTGTCCGGAGACCCCCTAATCCAGGACTCCCTCAGTAGCCCCTGAACCAGGCTTCAATGACGATGAATCCGGCGCGCAGTATTGTCTTCGGCATTGCAAGGCGGGTTCCTCCTCCGAATACACCACGGAAGAATTTGAATACAAGGATAGTGTCCGACCCTGCAAAATAAGTTCCACATACCATCGTAGAGAGAATAATATTTCCACAAATCCAATTCGCTGACTTGTTTTGGCAACACGACATTATGCCATGGCCCGGTGATTATTCGAACCATTTCCTTTAAGTGGCCCCGCACATAACGCGAGGCAGTTTTTTGACACGTCTTGTCAAAGCAGAGATCGTGTTCCCCTTATTACGGGATTCTCATCAACACGGGCGTGGGTAACCCAACCGTGCCATCGATTACGGCGCTTGGGGGATAAGCGAGTTTACCAGGCTAGTGGGGACGCATAGTTTCGTCCGCCCATATAAAGGGATAAGGATTCACCTTTTCATCCACGCCTTCTTCCTCCTTTGCTCATCCATTTTCGCACGCTCGAGCTCCAGCGCCCAAGTCCGCATTTCCCACCTCGACCTTCTCCAACCATGTCCGGAGCGGGAGGCAGGTGGATGGTCTCCTCCATCACGGAGGGACACATCAAGAAGCTGAGGAGAGCCGAATACCTACCCGACGACATCGCGCACCGGCTCCCAGATGAGGGGCAGCTCATCCCCACCCCCAGGCCCCATGAGAGGGTAGTGTTCCTTACCCATTTCCTCTGCGGACAGGGATTCCCTCTCCACCCATTCGTCCGGGGGCTCATGCTCTACTACGGCCTGGATTTCCATGATCTGGCCCCGAACTTCATCCTCAACATCTCAGCGTTTATTGTCGTGTGCGAGGCCTTCCTCCGCATCAAGCCCCACTTCGGCTTATGGCTGAAGACCTTCAATGTCAAGCCGAAGGTAGTGAGCGGCCGCCAGGCGGAGTGCGGAGGCGCCATGGTGGGCAAGATGCCCAACGTCACATGGCTCGAGGGCTCCTTTGTGGAGACCATAAAGGGGTGCCAATCGGGGTGGTTCTACATCACCGAGCCGCGTGACCCTAAATGGGCAGCGGCCCCCAAGTTCCGATCTGGCATCCCCACACGGCTCACCTCCTGGCAAAAGAAGGGCCTGTCCTGGGGTAGTTCGGGAGAGCTGACCGGACTCCAAACATGTATTCAAAACATGGTGAACAAGAAGCTCAAACTCATCAATGTAGTCCAGGTCATGCTCATCCGCTGGATCCTCCCATGCCAACAACGGGCTTTCAACTTGTGGGAGTTCGACCCGGCCCAGCACCGAACTTTGAACAGGCTCTTTGACACAACTCACGAGGATGCCTGGAAGGTGCTATTCAAGGGTGCCGAGGTTCCCCCTCCCACTATCGAGGATCGCGGATTCTGCGCAAAGCGCCAAGCCAGCGCGGTAAGCTGTTTTACCTCTCACAGGATACTTGTTTTTCATAGTTTGACTCTATGCGGGATCTAAGCTCCTGTACCTTTGACAGGACTGGCAGGAGACGGCCGGACATATCGACTGTCCGACTCCTTTGCCCGAAGGCCCAGTAGACGCTCTCCTAACGAAGATGCTGACTCCGGCTCCTTACAAGGTGCCGGAGAAGACCAAGAAGGCCAAGGGAACCCGAAAGAGTTCCCGGCGCCAGGCGTCATCGGACTCACCGTCCGATAACTCTGCGACACACTCCTCCCCCGAAGACGAGGAGGAAGAAGAAGATGCTCCCCCTTCAGTTGGGGGAGACAAGAAAAGGAAGGCCGCCCCAACTGGGGAGGCCGAAGGGTCCAAGAAGGGAAGGACTCTCCTTCCGGACAGTTCCACCACTGCCGCCGAAGGCGAAGACGAGTGGCTGCTCAGGGCCAAGACCCTGGCGAAGTCGTAAGTATTCGGATACCAAAGTAACTCATAGCATTCCTTTGTCGCACTGCTTCCCCTAACGCCGAATATGATTATGCAGGCCGCCACGGGCCCGTATCGATGTATCGTCGGACGGCTCCCTGGGCTCGTCGGATATGGATAGCGATCCACTTTCGACCGCCACCTCCCCTTGCCCTGTGGACGACGCCGAGGTATTGTCTCAAGAGGCACCGGGTCGAGGGGAGACAGTCCCGAAGGCGCCTCAAGGCGACCTTCCGGACTCCGGGAGCAGAGGGAACAAGGCCCCTGAGGGCTCCGAGTTCGGACCTCAGCCGAACACCGCGCCGGAACCTCCAGTGGTTCCGGACTCGGGCAGGCGGCCTCCTTCCAAGAGGGGCAAGACGCCTGTGCTGGTGACCTCTGTCCATCCAGAGGCACCGGACAATCTGCTGGGAGCGCTTCGCAGCGCTTCCATTGATGAGGAGCACCGTACTATTATGAGTGCGGTGGTCCAGAAGGTTCAGTCCGCCAAGAGCGGATTGACTGGAGCCTGTGCCAGCCTTCTAACAGGCTTTGAGGTAAGTGTTTAAAATATAGGAAAATATTACCGCATAGACAGTAGCCCCTGATGCTCTGTTCGGTGTTCACAAAGAAAAGCCGAACAGAGGATCAAACAATATCGCAGGAGTCCAATATAAGTATGTCAATATGCGTATGCAGGCTTCGCTGCTGGCCTCTGCCGCACTGACTGTGGAGGTCGCCGCACTGAAGCAGGACCTTAAAGGGTCCAAGGACGAGCTCGGCCTTGCCAAGAGGCAGCTCGAGGAGAACAAAGGTAAGTAGTACCTAGTCTATGGATATGCATAAAAAGAATGCGATTGCAAAAATGACAGGATCATCATGAATTTGCCAGGGGCCACGACCGAAGTGGCGACCCTAAAGCAAGCACTGTCCGAGGCCGAAGATAAAGCGGCCAAGGAGCGCACCGAGCGGGAAAGGCAAGAGGCTCGGGTGGGCGAGGTGGAGCAAGAGCTCCAGGCTCTTGTGATGAAGCACGAGGCGTTGGAGCTTGACTCGAAGACGCGAGAGTCTGAGCTTGCTGCGGCCCTCGAGAGCGCAAAGAGTGCCAAGACCGAAGCCCAAAAGGCCCTCCAGGAGATTGACGCGATGAAGAAAATAGCGGCGGGTAAGGCATTCTATATGCAAAGCAAGCATGTGAAAGTAAATTACCTATTACTTACCCGAATCCGGAGCTCTCCAGGAGCATTCACATATTTGCCCCGCAGCGTGTCGGATGCCGCACAGTTTTACCAGGCCGAGGAGGGAATCTCAACGGAGAAGCTGTTCTGGTCTCAGTATACTGGGACCGAACATCCGGTGCCTATGAGCGACCAGCTGAAGCAGCTGGTCGAGCTACACAAGGCAGCCGAACAGGCCATGAAGGGCTTGATAGTCCGGTTGTGGCCTGGCGATGCCCTTCCGAACAGCTACTTCGGCCTGGTGAGGCGGCTTGTGGATGCCTGCCCACGGCTGGAAGTCGTCAAGCGGTCCGTCTGCATCGAAGGTGCACGCCGGGCTTTCGCCCATGTGAAGGTGCAATGGGCCAAGCTAGACGTCGTGAAGCTGATCAAGGAAGGACCGCCGCAGGGCAAGGAGCATCGCACCCCCGAAATTTATTATGAGGGTGTCCTGAAGGGTGCCCGTCTTGTAGCGGACGAATGTTCAAAGGATGTAATATTTGAGTAAACTTGCTCGTGTGATCTTGTATGATGAAAACTTGTTTCATATGCGCTATGCAACGCTTGTTTGAATTTAAAATATTACCTTCTATTTGGCTGTTTATCCAATCTGAGAGATGGCCAGTCCTCGGCTTCTGCCCCCATGCCGCGAGTGATGGGTGTTCGGGATAAACCTGAGCACTCTTGTTCCCATTTTTGGGTCCTTCAAGGGAGGTGCTCAGCACAGCGAACAAGGCAACCGGACTAATAATGCTTTATCACTCTCACTTAGCCATAGAATTCTATAATTTTAAATTTCGGCGAAGCCCCTGGTATTCGGAAGGCCGAATTCGGGGCGCGATACACGCCTTTAAGCCGGACAGGACCGGCTCCTCGCTCTAAGCGGCATAAGTCTTTATGGACTCGAAACCTCGACGAACAGCGACCAGTCTCTCGCCTTATCATGACAGTCAGTTTTAGCTTTGTCTACTGAGGTGCTTAGCCCGGCAGAACCGGGGCACAATCGCAGTAGTTCTCCTAGTGCTACCTTAGCCGATAGAGCGGAACGTAAGGTACCAAAACATAGGAGCCGGGCAAACCCAACATTTGACCAAAGACATGATTCGGAGCTGATGCATATAATGCTATAAGTTCGGGGTGCCGCACTTGTGAAAGTGTTCGGACTTCTCACGCCATATTGTGGGGTACTTAAGCCCCTGGTGTATTGGTCGTACCAAAGTGTACGGTTGCAAGGCGTCATTAATGAACACATATATAAAACAAGAATGCAATAATAGTCGTAATGTTATGCATTGTTTATTCAAAAAGGTGCGTTAAAGCAGAATGATACAGATAGTGCGATAAGCAAAAAGTAGGACTATGTCCCTTCCAAGGGCAAGCTGAGGAATAATATTAAAGCAAATATTTCACTCGTTATCGTAATCCACCTGGGAGTTCCATGGTGTGACGTAGCTTTCTGCCTCCTTGGTTGCTGCATCATGTGTTCAGCAATCATGCTGTCGGACAGGGTTTCCAGAGATTAAAGTCCTGAAAGAGAAAAATAACAAAGCGGGAAGCCCCTGGTGCGGTTTAAGCCGCGTATTGGGGCGTGCCGTAGTTGTGCCTGTCGGATTTCGGGTTCCGGCAGACCCTTGACGTTCGAACACTGGGGTGCGCGCGGAGATTTCGCCTCCTACCTACCTGCACCCCTCCGCCATGCTAGGATCTAAACTAAGGAAAGAACAACACAAGAGACACAGGGTTTATACTGGTTCGGGCCACCGTTGTGGTGTAATACCCTACTCCAGTGTGTGGCGTGGTGGATTGCCTCTTGGGCTGATGGTGATGAGCAATACAAGGGAGAACAGCCTCACGAGGGTCTGTTCTTGGCTGGGACGATGAACTGCTTGGAGGAGTTCAGTCACCTTTCTCTCTCTCTCTGCTTTCTCTAGCTAACCGACCGAACGACCGAACCCACTCCAAGAGTCCCTTGCTTTTCAGGTGGCTGGCTCTCGGTCCCTTCTCCTTCTCTCCCTCCATGGGGGTGGCTAGTCCTATTTATAGAGGCCCTGGTCCTCTCCCCAAATATTGAGCGGGAAGGGAGCCAACAATGGCGGGCTAATTTGAAGGGGGACAGCAAGTATCAGCTATCCTAACAAAAGCAGTCTTCGCCTATGCAAAGCTCTGGTGATGACGCTGTCTTGGGCTCCATGGTGACCTCCATCTCGTAGTCCTCCTGGTCTTGGTCTCGTTGCACCGAAATGGCAACCTTTGCCTGATGCCTCGGTACTCCGCGGCTGCGCTTGCCCCCTTTGCACCAAAGAGGGAAGGAGGACGCTGCGCGGGCTGGCACCCGCCTAGCACCCTGAGTCGCCATGGCTTGCGTCACGGGCACCTCGTGAGGTACCCCGCCTTGGTCTCTCCGCCTCCTCATGAGCCAGCCTGACGAGGCCGTGCCTAAGGAAGCTCCGCGTCGTCCGCCCCGCGAGGCTTGGCCCCTCGCGAAGGTCTTGGGTTTGTGTTGGTGAAGATGGGCCGTGCTGGGCCCCCCTTTGAGCCATGCCGTAGGCCGCAGGCAGGCAAGTCTGGGGACCCCCATTCCCAGAACGCCGACAGTAGCCCCCGGGCCCAAGGCGCGCCCGGACTTGGCCGTGCAGGGAGGCGGAAGGGCAAGAGCGAAGCGCCGCGGGCCCTAACAGCCTGGACGTGGGCGCCTCCACTTCCCCATGACGCCTCGGCAACTGCACGGATTGAACAAGTCCCTGCATGCAAAAACGGGTCATGATTACCTGCGATCATGGAGGCCGGCGGTTGGCCTTCGCCGGCCATAAGTACGGAACGGCGCGCGCCCTTCCAGTCCACCCCTCCTTGCTTCTCCTTCTTCCCGATCCTTGCTCCGTCTTGCCGCGATGGCCCCGATCCACCGGTTCTCGACGGCAGAGAAGGGAAAGGCTCCCCGAGAGGGGCCAGACCCTCTCCCGCCGAAGAAACAGCTCACCCCCCGTGGCCCGGACGGAGGGGCCCTTCAGGTGGTGCCGAGGCCTTGGGGCGAGCGGGCGCCGCCGGGGTTCCCGCTTCCATTGTACGCCCACATCGAGGGCCCCGAAGGAGTTGATGCTGACCGCCACGGGCGGCGCCGCCGTCGGCGCCGCCGGGTCACTAAGGTGTGGGTCGTCCCCCCTGGGGTCCACACCGAGGGCTCCTTCCAAGAGTTTGTGCTCCATGTCGCCATTCCTCTTCAGTCTTGGATCCGCCTTCCTCCCTTCTTCGCCTCCATCATCCCACAGGGGGAGCCCCTGGAGCTCTGGCTGCAGCACGCCGGCTGCAGCACCCTCGCGACCGAGGCAGAGGTCGCGGTCGTCGCCCCGGGCGAGGTCTACTTGACCCGGGGCTGGAGGGAGATCGCCCGGGTTTGCAGGACAAGGGGATTCTTCGCGATCCACTTGGACTACGATGGTGCTTCGGTGATGCTCTTCAAGGTCTTCGATGCGAGCGGGCGCCGGCTGGAGTGCTGCCCCGGGAAAGGTGGCCAGGGCCCTGCTGTGACGAGGACTGGGCACGCCACCCACTCCCTTGAAGGCTCCTCAGGCGGTGGAGGCGTCGGAGGTTCCAGCGACTCCGGCGAACTCTTCGCGACTCCGGAGACGAGCGACGACAGCTACGAGCCCCCGAGCCGGCGCGGCTCCTGGGGCAGAGCGGGCTCGTCAGGCCGCCGCCGACTCTGATCTGGATGGGGTTGGCGTCGGTTCTTGACGGCCCACTGTTGATGATGGCGTCTTTTGCAGGGACGCGCGTAGTTTGTGTCCCTTTAGGATCCGTTCCCTGCGAGGAATCAAAAACGCGTCCCGTAGGGGCTTGTAAGGTGCCTGTGATCCTGTCTTGTATATATAACCCTTGTCGTAGAATTGCGCAAGTTGCTCATTCCATCTTAGCTCAGTCCTCCCTTTCAAACCTCACGAGGGCTTGGTGCTCTACGCCGACAGGTCCCAGTCCCAAGGCGGCTTCAGCCGTCGCTGGTATGCCAGGTCGCGATGCCATGGTCAAGGCCAGGAGGTGAGCGACCCGGAGTCCGGTAAGAGCCCCTGAGTCGCGATGCTCAGAAGGTCCCCTTTGGCGCCCAAGCAGCCGTCGTTCGGTGAGAAAGGAGAGCGGCGTCGCTAACACGGGATAGCATTAGGTGCGGGGATGGTGCCACGGTAGCTGGCGCTTCCGGGTGATGACTTATCTTGAGGATCAGGGGCCGCTCCCTGGGGTGTCGCTGGGTCCGTGCATCGGCAGGCGCGAGGTTGCTTGGCGAGGTCCTCGTGTATCTCTCCCCTCTCGCTTTTGCTCCCCTTTATGCTCTACGTCCTCAGGTCCCGGCCCTCGAGCGAGTCTCAGCCGTCGCTGGTATGCCAGGTTGCGATGCCGTGGTCAAGGCCAGAGGGTGAGGGCTGGAGAGCCAGTAGGAGCCCTGAGTCGCGATGCTCAGGCACCCCTCCTTTAACGTGCAAGCGGTTCACGCGGACGAGAGCGAAGGAGACACCGCAAGGGCCTCGCCTGATGCAGCTCCTTCGGAAGGTCCTGCAGGTCCATCATAGAAAAAGCAAAGGGTTGCCATGACAATTGACGGTCAGCCGTGGGTTGCTTCCGAGGGGTAGTGAGGCGCTGAAGGCTTGACGAGGTGACGCTATGCGGGGCTGCCGCGGCCAGAGCTCAGCCATCCAGGTTTGTCGGCGTTGCAGGGACGGACCCATGCGCAAGCGTCGTGCTGTTTGGGAGCAGCTTCGTTAGTTGGCGTCAGCTGAGCAGGCAACTGAGTAAAACACATTAGCCGCGAAGGAGTGGATTCGTTCAAAGAGATGCTGGGAATGCGGACATCAGTGGGTCAGGCCCGAGCGACTTGGGGGGGGGGGTCATGCAGCCCAAGGGGCGCCCCCAACAAGGTAAGCTAACAACATGGAATAAAGGGATACACGCCGCAGGGACGGACCAACGCGGCCTGGGAATAATGCAGCCCTGGGGGCGCTCCCAGCTGGAAGTAAAACTTGAAAGATGTCACTGATGATGTTGAGGACAAAGGGGTGTTGGTGCAGCAGGCTCGGTGGGCTGCGGGAGCCGATCCTCACGAGCCCCCAGGCCCAGGGGCCTCGGGAGGCTCCGGAGGCGCTGGCGGCTCCTCGCGGGCCATCTCCATCTCTGCCAGGGCTGCGGAACGCCTGGCCTCTCATGCCTCCGTGATGCCCCTCATGAGGCGCTGGTACGCGTCAGCCGCGTTCGGCAAGCCGTAAGGCATGCGAACGTAAGTGTAGGGTGGACCTCCGCAGCGCCCCACTCACGAGGGCCAGAGGCGCTCCAGAGAGGTGACTCGGTTGAGCCCTGGTATGTCGATGCAGACGCGCAGCCCACCATCCTCGCCTTTGATGACTCTTGACTCCTGTAGCTCCTGAATGGCCTTGCTGACGAACTCCTGAGGATCTGGATCTCCTTGCCTTGCTCCTTCTCAAGGGAAACGTGCTTCAAAACACGCCTCCATGTGGTGCCCAAGCGCCTCCCTCGTGACCCTAGCCAGGTCGGTGGCCCTCCAGGGGAGAGCCCCCGAGCCCTGCCTGAGGAGGGCGCCGGGTGCGCTTTCCTATGCAATGGAGGGAGGCTCCCCCTGGGCAGGCGAGGGCCCAGAGGGGCCTGCCTCCTGAGTGGTCAGGCCGGACGATGTCTTCTTCTTCTTGGGGGTGGTCTCGGGAGGCCCCCTGCTTCCACGATCCGGGTCTTCCAGTGACGCGGCCTGAAAGGCTCATTCCAGGGTACACACCGCGTCCATCTCTTCACAGGGCACCGTGATGACTCCGCCGCTTCCTGGCATCTTGAGGACGTTGTAGCTGTGGTGAGTTACGGCCATGAACTTGGCCAGCGCTGGGTACCCAAGGATGGCGTTGTACGGCAGGCGAATGTGAGCGACGTCAAAGTCGATGAGCTCGGTGTGGTAGTTGTCGCGTGCCCCGAAGGTGACAGGGAGGCGGACCTGCCCAATCGGGACCGTGGAGCCGTCAGTGATACCGGAGAAGGGGTTGGTTGGCTGAAGCTAGCTATAGGGCACTTGGAGGTTGTTGAACGTCTCCACGGACAGGACATTGAGCCCTGCCCCTCCATCGATGAGGGTCTTGGTGACCACCACGTTGCTGATGATTGGGGAACAAAGCATCGGGAGGACTCCGGCTGTAGCCACACACTTGAGTTGATCTGCTGAGCTGAACGTGATGGCGCATGCCGACCACCTGAGGGGGCGCGTGGCTTCGAGCCTGGGGAGGACTGCATTCACCTCGCGGGCGAACTGCTTGAAGATGCGCTGAGAGGCTGGGGCTTGTGCTCCGCCCAAGATGCAGGCAATCGCGCGCGACTCCTGGAAGCCCCTAGCCTCCTCGTCCTGGTGGCGGTCCTCGTTTCTCCTTGGCTGCGGCGGCAGCGGTGGGAGGCCTGCGTTGCCTAGCGGGCGATCCTCGCGAGGCTGATCCCTCCAGTCTCCCACGCGAGGCTCATCCCTCCATCCTCTCTCGCGAGGTGGGTCTTGCCAGCGATCCTCACGAGGTTGGTCGCGCCACCCTTGGCGCGGCCCACGGTCTTCCCAGCGTCCTGTGTTTCTTCCTCCTCCTCGGTCGTAGCCCCGGTCACTGCGGTCGGGGCGACGGCCGATCCTTCCTTCTCGCACGGCTCGGAGTTCTTGACATTCGTTGGTGTTGTGGGTGTGGAGGTCGTGGTACACACAGTACCGGCTGCCCTTGGAGGATTCGGGCTGATCTCTGCCCCGCTTGGTGTCTGGTTCTGCCGCGAGCACGGCTGCCTCCTTGCGCTTCACGTCCTTGGCCTTGGGCTTCTTCTCTTCTGGGTCCGCGGCAAGCAGCTCGAGGAGGGAGAGACGCCCTTCCTCAGCCCTGGCGCACTTGTTTGCCAAGTTGAACAGCTCCAAGGAAGTGCACAGGTCTTCATGCATCGCCAGCTCCTCCTTCATCTTGACGTCGCCACGCCATCAGAGAAGGCCGAGATGATGGCCTCCTCAGTCACCTTGGGAATCTTGAGGCGTGCGTTGTTGAAGCGATGGATGTACTTCTGCAGGGTTTCCCCTAGCTGTTGCTTGATGCGGCGCATGTCGCTCACGGCGGGTGGCCGGTCGCGAGTGCCTTGGAAGTTGGCGATGAAGCGGGCGCGCATCTCCTCCCAGGAGGAGATTGTGCCTGGAGCCAGGTTCAGGAACCAGGTGCGGGCCCCGTCCTTGAGTGCCATGGGGAACCAGTTCGCCATGACCTTCTCGTCTCCGTTGGCAGCTTCGATGCCCAGCTCGTAAAGCTGCAGGAACTCTGCAGGGTCAGCCGTGCCGTCGTAGCGAGGAGGCAGGTCTGGCTTGAACTTGCCGGGCCACGCTACGCTGCGTAGTTCGGTGGTGAAGGCGCGGCAGCCTGCTGTGGCCACCGGAGGCCTTGGGTGACGGAGAGCCTGGTCTTGCATGTCCCCACGCGCTGCAGATGGGAGCAGCGCGGGGTCTTGACGCGCGGGAGCAGGAGCATGGTCGCGACGTGCTGGAGCAGGGAGCGCCCGGGCAGCTTCTTGCGGGCGAGGGACTTCCTGGCAGCTTTGCTCTTGCCGCGCTGGCGCCTGACGGAGCGGGTTCCGCCCAGGGGCCACGCGCCTTGGGGCCATGGCGTCTTCTTGAGGAGGAGGAGGCCGGGGCGCCGCCGGGGCCTCGTCGCCCGCGCGGGGCGGGGTGCGGTGCAGTGGAACGGACGGCGCAGGAGAGCCCCCTGCGGCGCGGACGAGCTCGGCGACGCGGTCGAGCCATTCTTCATAGACGTCGTCGACGGGACGGTGGCACAGGAGTTCGTTTGCCGCGATGAGTGTAGCTCGAGCCTCCATGGGCGTGTGGAGCGCGCGAGACGAAGAACCAGCTAGGGTGAGCGAGGGAGTTGCGGTGCGGCCGTCTTGCCGCACGGACGGATGCTGGGACGATGCTTGCCGCTCGTCCCCCGTCGGGCCGGTGGCGGCGTTGACGGCAGGTGACGGGGAACGGCGTGGATGCCCGTCGACAGGGGCCTTCTGGGCGACGCGGGAAGCGAGTGCGGCCCGGCGCTCGGCGCGGGCCCGACGAGCGTCAGACATGGGCGTGACGGTCGGAGGAGAACGGGGCGGTGGAAGACGAATTCCGGCGCACCCCTACCTGGCGCGCCAAATGTCGGATTTCGGGTTCCGGCAGACCCTTGAGGTACGAACACTGGGGTGCGCGCGGAGATTTCGCCTCCTACCTACCTGCACCCCTCCGCCATGCTAGGATCTAAACTAAGGAAAGAACAACACAAGAGACACATGGTTTATACTGGTTCGGGCCACCGTTGTGGTGTAATACCCTACTCCAGTGTGTGGCGTGGTGGATTGCCTCTTGGGCTGATGGTGATGAGCAATACAAGGGAGAACAGCCTCGCGAGGGTCTGTTTTTGGCTGGGACGATGAACTGCTTGGAGGAGTTCAGTCACCTTTCTCTCTCTCTCTTTGCTTTCTCTAGCTAACCGACCGAACGACCGAACCCCCTCCGAGAGTCCCTTGCTTTTCGGGTGGCTGGCTCTCGGTCCCTTCTCCTTCTCTCCCTCCATGGGGGTGGCTAGTCCTATTTATAGAGGCCCTGGTCCTCTCCCCAAATATTGAGCGGGAAGGGAGCCAACAATGGCGGGCTAATTTGAAGGGGGACAGCAAGTATCAGCTATCCTGACAAAAGCAGTCTTCGCCTGTGCAAAGCTCTGGTGATGACGCCGTCTCGGGCTCCATGGTGACCTCCGTCTCGTAGTCCTCCTGGTCTTGGTCTCGTTGCACCGAAATGGCAACCTTTGCCTGATGCCTCGGTACTCCGCGGCTGCGCTTGCCCCCTTTGCACCAAAGAGGGAAGGAGGACGCTGCGCGGGCTGGCACCCGCCTGGCACCTTGAGTCGTCATGGCTTGCGTCACGGGCACCTCGTGAGGTACCCCGCCTTGGTCTCTCCGCCTCCTCGTGAGCCAGCCTGACGAGGCCATGCCTGAGGAAGCTCCGCGTCGTCCGCCCCACGAGGCTTGGCCCCTCGCGAGGGTCTTGGGTTTGTGTTGGTGAAGATGGGTTGTGCTGGGCCCCCCTTTGAGCCATGCCGCAGGCCTCAGGCAGGCAAGTCTGGGGACCCCCGTTCCCAGAACGCCGACAGTGCCCCCTCCCTGCCTGTGCCCATGGTATTTTTAATGCGTAATTATGTACACGTGGCATGAATTTTGCCGTTTGGCTGGGACTGGGGTGGGGGCCGCATTGCTACGCGAGCTCAGATCGTGCCAGGCGGTCTAGTTGCCGATTACTCCGAGCGCGCTTGAAGGTGTGCGGGTCTTGAAACGCCGAACTGGTGGATTGCCTTGAGAGGCTGCTTTGCGCTTCTGCTGCGAGGGCCGTAGTGTGCTCCTCCATGCGGAGAGAGCGCTCTGTGTTTCCATTAACTGTGATGACCCCCCGAGGTCCTGGCGTCTTGAGCTTGAGGTATGCATAATGCGGTACCGCATTGAATCTTGCAAATGTGGTCCGCCCGAGTAGTGCATGATAGCCACTGCGGAACGGGACTATATCGAAGATTAATTCTTCGCTTCGGAAGTTATCCGGGGATCCGAAGACCACTTCCAGTGTAATTGAGCCTGTGCAATGGGCCTCTACACCTGGAATGACACCTTTAAAGGTCGTTTTTGTGGGTTTGATCCTTGAGGGGTCTATACCCATTTTGTGCATTGTGTCCTGATAAAGCAGGTTCAGGCTGCTGCCTTCATCCATAAGGACTCGAGTGAGGTGAAATCCGTCAATGATTGGGTCTAGGACTAGTGCGGCAAATCCGCCATGACGGATACTAGTGGGGTGGTCCCTGCGATCGAAGGTGATCGGACAGGAGGACCATGGGTTGAACTTTGGGGCGACTGGCTCCAACGCATATACGTCCCTGAGCGCACGCTTCCGCTCCCTCTTGGGGATGTGCGTTGCGTATATCATGTTCACCGTCCGCACTTGTGGGGAACCTCTTCTGTCCTCCGGTGTTCGGCTGCCGGGGCTCTTCCTCGTCATCGCTATGTGGCCCCTTATCTTTGTTTTTGGCAATTAACTTGTCGGCCTGCTTGAATACCCAACAATCCCTGTTGGTGTGGTTGGCTGGCTTGTCGGGGGTACCGTGTATTTGACACGAGCGATCGAGTATACAGTCCAAACTGGACGGGCCCGGGGTGCTTCTTTTGAATGGCTTTTTTCGTTGACCAGGTTTAGAGCCTTTGAATCCGGCATTGACTGCTGTATCCTCGGTATTGTCGTTGTTAATGCGGCGCTTATGTTTGTTGCGATGTGACCTGCTATTGCCGTCCTTGGTATCCGAAGTACCATGGTTCTTTGATATGTTATTACTACGAGCCAGCCAGCTGTCTTCTCCCGCACAAAAGCGGGTCATGAGTGTCGTGAGGGCTGCCATAGATTTCGGCTTTTCCTGACCAAGGTGCCGGGCTAGCCACTCGTCGCGGATGTTGTGTTTGAAAGGTGCTAGGGCCTCTGCATCCGGACAGTCGGCAATTTGATTTGTCTTTGTTAGGAACCGAGTCCAGAATTGCCTGGCCGGTTCTCCTGGCTGCTGAATTATGTGGCTCAAGTCGTCGACATCTGGTGGTCGCACATAAGTGCCCTGAAAGTTGTCGAGGAATGCGGCCTCCAGATCTTCCCAACAGCTAATGGACTCTGCTGGCAGGCTGTTAAGCCAATGCCGTGCTGGTCCTTTGAGCTTTAGTGGGAGGTATTTGATGGCGTGTAAGTCATCACCGCGGGCCATGTGGATGTGGAGGAGGAAATCCTCGATCCATACCGCAGGATCTGTTGTGCCGTCGTATGATTCTATATTTACGGGTTTGAAACCCTCTGGGATTTGATGATCCATGACTTCATCTGTGAAGCATAAGGGGTGTGCGGCGCCTCTGTGTTGGGCTATATCGCGACGCAACTCGAATGGGTCTTGCCTATTGTGTTCGGCCCGGCCGGATTTACTTTTACTGTATCCGGCGTGACGTTTATCGTCTTGCATAGTGGCGCGCCCTCATGATCTGTAGATCGATCTTGCATGTTTTGCTTTGTCCTCCAATACGTCTCGCAGGTCTGGCGTATTTCCCCATGCCTTTTTATTTGAATGGCGTCGGGGTGCAGGCTGAGTTTTTGGCTGGAATGCCTCTATCGCGGCCACGAGGTGGCCGATCAGCCGCGCCATACGCTTCTTCCTCCAGTCAGGGTAGCAACCTGCATTTTGGGTAACTCTTGGAGGGGCGCTCGAGTTTATATTCCTCGGCCGCGAGGACTTCAGTCCATCTGTCAGCTACCAGATCTTGATCAGCTTGAAGCTGCTGCTGCTTTTTCTTAAGGCTATTTGTCGTGGCTATAAGCCGGCGCTTGAAGCGCTCTTGGTCGACGGGATCCTCTGGCATGACGAATTCGTCATCGTCGAGGCTTGCCTCATCTTCGGAGGGGGCATGTAATTATCATCCTCCGCCTCTCCACCTGCCGCTCTCTCTGGAGGGCTGGCTCCTCCATCCTCCTGCTCTAAATCTTGCTGGAGGGGATTGTTGTTGTCTTCGGCACTATCCGGAGTGTTATTATCTCCTGTGCCGGTATCACCACTTTTGCTTTGGCAGGACTTAGAGCGGCGCCACTGACGTTGGCGCTTGGGTTGCTTCTTGGAGGGGTCATCCTCCGCTGTCTCATCGCCATTGCCTTCTTTGGGTGTGTCCACCATGTATATGGCGTATGATGAGGTGGCTGTCCAGTGCCCTGTGGGCAGTGGTTCCTCTTCGTCTCCCGCATCGTCATCCATACCGTCGATGTCTTCGGGGTCGAAGTCGAGCATGTCGGTTAAGTCATCGACAGTGGCTACTAAGTGGGTAGCGGGTGGGCCGCGAATTTCTTCGTCGTCCGCATCCCAATCCTGCCGGACATAGTTCGGCCAGGATCCTCGTGACAAGGAGAGAGACCTTAATGAGTTCAGTATGTCGCCAAAGGGCGAGTGCTGAAAAATATCCGCGGAGGTAAACTCCATGATCGGCGCCCAATCGGATTCGCTAGGAACGGGCGCAGGCGGTTCGGAGTCCGTGGCCGGAGAAGGATCCGACAGTTTGACAACACGGCTCTCGTGCAGGGCAAGGTCGATGTTCGGCTCGATCGCCGATGAGGATAAGGCTTCCGTGGCGGGGTCCATCCACCCATCCATGAACGGCGCAACTGGCTCCGAATTGATGGTCGGAGCGGCTGCCGGTGCGATCTCCTGAACACTGTCTAATGGTAGAGCTAAATCATACTCATCGTGACCGCGTGACGCACAAGGAAGAGGCTCGAATCCGTTGAAGATCAAGTCTCCGCGGATATCGGCCGTGTAGTTTAAGCTTCCAAACCTGACCTGGTGGCCAGGGGCGTAACTTTCGATCTGCTCCAGATGGCCAAGCGAGTTGGCCCGCAGTGCGAAGCTGCCGAACACAAAGATCTGTCCGGGGAGAAAAGTCTCACCCTGGACTGCATCGCTATTGATGATAGAAGGAGCCATCAAGCCTAACAGCGACGACACAGAGGAACTCTCAATGAAAGCACCAATGTCGGTGTCAAAACCGATGGATCTCGGGTAGGGGGTCCCGAACTGTGCGTCTAAGGCGGATGGTAACAGGAGGCAGGGGACACGATGTTTTACCCAGGTTCGGGCCCTCTTGATGGAGGTAAAACCCTACGTCCTGCTTGATTAATATTAATGATATGGGTAGTACAAGAGTAGATCTACCACGAGATCAGAGAGGCTAAACCCTAGAAGCTAGCCTATGGTATGATTGTATGTTGTCCTACGAACTAAAACCCTCCGGTTTATATAGACACCGGAAAGGGCTAGGGTTACACAAGGTCGGTTACAAAGGAGGAGATATACATATCCGTATTGCCTAGCTTGCCTTCCACGCCAAGTAGAGTCCCATCCGGACATGAGACGAAGTCTTCAATCTTGTATCTTCATAGTCCAACAGTCCGGCCAAAGGATATAGTCTGGCTGTCCGGAGACCCCCTAATCCAGGACTCCCTCAGTGTCCCCTTATTACGGGATCCTTATCAATACGGGCATGGATAACCCAACCATTCCGTTGGCATGATCCCTTGGGAATAGGCAGGATTTAAGGCCCACGAGGAGGCGTTTGATATTCATCGCCTTTATAAAGGGGCACGGGCCCGTCTTTCTCCTCTACGCCTACCTCTTCTTCAACCTTTCCAACCTCGAGTCCCAGCACCCAGGTCTCAACTTAATTGCTCCTAGCCTCCCAGTCATGTCCGGACCCAGCCTTCAAGGCCGGTGGGTGGCCTCCTCTGTCATAGAGGAGGATATCGCGAAGCTCCGGGCGACAAGATACCTGACCGCAGAAATCCCCCATAGGTTACCTGCTAAAGGATAGGTTATTCCTACTCCCAGACCTGGCGAGAGGGTCGTTTTCATCTCTCACGTCCTCCGGGGGCTAGGGTTCGCTCTCCATCCCTTCGTTCGCGGACTCATATTCTATTACGGGCTAGATTTTCACGATCTAGCTCTGGACTCCTTTCTTCACATCTCGGCATTTATTGTCATGTGCGAGGCCTTTCTCTGTATTACCCCTCACTTCGGGTTATGGCTCAAGACCTTTAATGTGAAGCCGAAGGTAAAAATCAAGGGGAAGCAAATAGAGTGTGGTGGTGCTACGGTGTACAAGCTCACCAATGCTTTTTGGCCCAAAGGCTCTTTCACGGAAGCTTACAACCTATGGCAGCGGGAGTGCTTTTACATCACCGAACCCCATGGTACCAAGTGGGCAGCTACACCCGTGTTCCGATCTGGCCCTCCATTACAGCTCGCATCATGGATTAATAAGGGGCTGCACTGGGGATCAATTGATGAAGTGTAGACGCTACAAAGCCGCATCCGGAGCCTCCTTGAAAAGGACACCGGCCTCATCAATGTAATCCAGGTAATGCTAGTCTGCCGGGTCCTGCCGTGCCAGCGACGGCCTCTCCGCATGTGGGAGTTCAATCCGGAAGGACCACGGACCCTTCATCACTTCTTCGGCACTACGCACAAAGTAATGTGGAAGTTATTCTTCGGGACACGAAAGTAGTGGCCGGATACCACCGAAGACATCGGCCTCGACTGAAACCATCCGAATACCTCGGTAAGCACTCAACTCCTAAACACAGCTTAGTTAAATATCCCGTAGCACTGAGAAAACCATCTTCAAACAGGGCTGGGTAAAGAAGGTGGAATGAATTAGGTGTTCGGCCCCTCTTCTCGGAGACTCGGCCAATCCTGTGTTAACAAGGATGCTGGCTCCGGCGCCATGTCAAGTGTCGGCGAAGGAGGACAAGGAGGAGAGCAAGAAGGCCAAAGGTGGCCTCCATTCTAAAGGTACACTAGACGCTATGTCCGGGGAGATTGTGAATCCCTCATCCGAAGATAAAAGAGAAGGAGAGGCTGACATCCCTTCCCCGCATGGGAAGAAGAGGACCGCCTCCGAAGATTTGTAGGTAGAGGCTCTTAAGCGAGGGAAGATGTCCTTGCCAGGCAGTTCGGGTTCGGAAGACGATGTTGACGCACAATTCCTCCATAAGGACAAGCCTTTAGCCGAATCGTAAGTGAACAAAGGTGTCTTAAACATATCTCGTTCCTTTCTGCTTACAAGGGTAACATCTGAAATATATGTTTGCAGTCCGGCACGCAATCTTCCTCAACAGTCCTCCTCCTCGGGAGATCTTCTTCCGGAGATGCTGGAAAGCGAGACGCCTCCACAGACCCTCTCGCCCAATAGGGTGGACGACTTTGAGGTGTCGTCTCGGAGGATTTCTCCTCATCAACAAGTGATGCGAGGGACAATGAAGACCACACCCGAAGGTGATCCTTCGGCAGTCCAGGGTCCGAGGCATGCAGCCCCTTCGGGGACCAACAATAAAGGCCCCGAACTATCCGGTTTACAGTCGGAGACGACTCTAGGGTCGAGTAAACACATCTCTTCGAAGGGATTCCGTAATTCCACCGCCGCTTCTAGGAATCAGGAGGCGCCGGATACATTGATGGACGTCTTGCGACATGCGCCCATCTCAGAGGAACATCGTACCTTGATGGGTACGATAGTTGAGAGGATTCTGTCCGCGAGAAGCGGATTGGATGAAGCCTTCACGGACCTGCTAAGAGGCTTCGAGGTATGCAATGTATTATCTTGAATTGCACTCTACATGCAAAAATGCACCCGATAGTAGCCCCTGAGACTCTGGTTGTCGTCCAAAAGGAGGCGATCATAGGATCAAAAAGATATGCCTAGGAAATAATCTAACTAATTGGAACAAAAGTTGTTTCATCCATGGCGACCGCCCGTGCTACAGATGTTGCAGATCTGAAGCAGAAACTTGATGTGGCGGATGACGACATTACACTTATTAACAGGCGGCTCGACGAGGCACAAGGTATGTTTTGGGGCAGTCAGTATATGTATGTATAATAATATGAGCATGAAGCTGAGAATTATATACTGAGATATGCATAACTACAGATGGTGTTGCCGTGGTTGAGACCCTGCGGGCTGAGCTCGTTCGAGCCAAGGAGCAAGCCAGGATGAGTGATGCGGTTGCCAAGAAGGCAGCCGCTGGGTTAAAAGCCAAACAGGCTACTCGGCGCCAATGCGAGGAGAGAATATCTACCATGGCGCGCGAGCTAAAGGATGCCACTGACCGATGTGAATTCCTTGAAAAGGATAGCAAAGTCAAGACGATCGGTCTCGACAAGGCCTTACAAGAGGCGAGAGAAGCACGGTCCGAGTCTATAGCGGCTCGGGAGGAGATCCGGCAAGCTGGGGAGATAGCGGCCGGTAAGCCCTTCTTATTACAGACTAAATTCGGTGATCCGAAGTGTGCCCTGCTTAATCAAATGTGAAGTTCTCCAGACGCATTCTTGGACTTGCCGAAGAGTGTCTCCGATGTGGTGCAGTTTTACCAAGCGCAAGAAGGACATGCAATGGAGAAGCTTTTCTGGTTGCAATTCAGCATGCCAAAGCGTCCGCTGTTGCTGAACGAACAGATGGCCCAATGGGCCGAGCTCCACAGAATATCCAGATCTACCATGAAGGACGTCGTGATCCGGCTATGGCCGACAGAGCCAATTCTGAATAGTTATTTCGGTTTGGTGCGGCGACTTGTTGATGCGGTGCCGCGTATCGACGCCGTTAAGAGGTCAACATGCATTGAAGGTGCACGGATGGCCCTTGCCCACGTCAATACGTACTGGGCGAAGATGAAGGCCACCGATATTGCAGCAAGGAGTCCACCCGGGGGCAAGGACCATCACACGCCGGAGCATTATTTTGAGGATGTCCTTGAGGGCGCCCGCTTAATAGAGGGCCAGTGCTCGAAGGATATGATATTTGGGTGATTGTACCGAAATTGTAAAAACAATATTATGATATATTATAGGCTATGCTTTTTGCCTGAATGTTTTGGTTCCTCCTGTGCGGCCGTTTTTTGTATAATCTGAAAGCTTTCCAGTCATCGGCTTCAGCCCCCTCACATATAATACGGGGGTGTTCGTAAAAGCACTTGATCACTCTTGACACAACGTCTTGGTCCATGCAGGAGGTGCCAATGCAGCGAACTAGGCAATCGGACTATAGGGCTTTAACACTTTCACTTAGCCATAGGAGTTTGACGGTGGGTCTACGATATAGCCCATGGTATGTACGCGTTTATTCGAATATGGTGCGTTACATAGGTGACCAGAAGAATGGTCCTTCGTGTAATACAGAAGGAATCGCGAAAGATTCTGATAAGTCATCGAGTGGTTGACAGCTCTCGCCACATCATGACAGTCAGTTTTCGGCTTTCTCTACTGAGGTGCTTCACTCGATGAACCGGAAACACAATCGCAGTAGTTCTCCCTTTACTACCTTAGCCGATAGGGCGGAACGTAAGGTAGTAAGCACAGGAGCCGGGCAACCCAACTATTGACCAAGGACATAATTCAGAGCTGATGCATATAAGGCCAAACTCGTGACGCCGAAGTATGCTATAAAGTTGTTCGGACTTGTCGGAAACTCATATGTTGCCATATCAATCCCCTGGCAATTTGTGCCGAGGTGCGTGTGTGAAACAACCGAAGAAGCAAAATTCAGTTCTTTGAAAAAGCAAATACTGAATACGGACTATGTTAACTGGAATCTGATTGACACATATCTTTCATATTACAACGCCACTACCCGGACTATTTAACATGTCGGGGGTCGAAGGCTGAGGAAAAAGGCACTTTATAGGTTTGAAGTAAAGAGTGCGGTCTACAAAAAATTATTTGGACCTCCTGTCGTACGTCTGCGTTGCCTTGCCTCGGCGAAAGAACTCCTTGACAGGAAGAGCCTTTGGTTATCTGTACGAAGCCGAACTCGGAAAGAGTATGTAGGATGACCAGGCTTTGAATCACCTATGATAAAAGATAGGTGATAGTTAGAAAAAGGGGGAAAAGGCTATGGGAGTGCGGGCCGTATTATAGGCATGTCCGTATTGTGCCTCCGCCAATGACCAGGGTATTTTAAGTGCATAATTATGTATGCGCGGTACAAACTTCGCAGCTATATGAGGCGAACGACGGAGGTCGAGCTGCTAATCCAGCTCTGAGATTGATCGGTCCTGTTTAATAGAGACCGGTGGCTTGATTGCCGATGAGATACGCGGCTTGATGAGGCCGCTTTGTACTTCGACTGCAGTAGTCGTAGTATGCTCCTTTGTATGGGGGGAGGGGGGCTCGTGATGACGCCGCATGGACCGAGTATCTTAAGCTTTAGATAAGCATAGTGTGGGACCGCGTAAAACGAGCAAAAGCGGTATGCCCAAGCAGTGCATGGTAGCTACTGTGGAACGGGACAATATCGAAGGTCAAGCCTTTGCTTCGAAAGTTGTTCGGCGAGCCAAAAAAGACTTTCAAATTGAGCCCGTGCAGTGAGCTTCTATGTCGGGTACTGCTCCCTTAAAGGAAGTTGTGGTGGGATTGATTCTTGAATGATCAATGCCCATTTTGCGGACAGTGTCCTGGTAGAGTAGATTAAGGTTACAACCGCCGTCCATAAGGACTTTCATGAGATGGAACCAGTCGATAATTGGGTCGAGGACCAGAGCTACCGAACCTTCGTGACGGATACTGGCTGGGTGGTCTTTGCAATCAAAAGTGATCGGGCAGGCCGCCCATTGGCTAGATTTTGAGGCGACCGGCTCTATGGCGTAGGCGTCCTGTAGTGCGCATTTGCGCTTCCACGTAGGAATGTGCGTCACGTGTACCATGTTTACTATTTTTACTTCGGGGGGAAATTGCTTCTGACCCCTGGTGTTCGGTTGGCAAGTCTCTTCATCGTCGCTGTCACTGGGCGGCCCCTTCCCTTGTGTTCGGTATTAAGCTTGCTGGCTTGTTTGAAGACCCAACATCTTCTGTTGGTATAATTGGCTGGTTTATCGGGGTGCCATGAATTTGGCAGGGTCGATCCAGTATCTTGTCTAGATTGGATGGTCCGTCTTTGTTTGCCTTGAATTGCTTTTCCCGTTGACCGGGTTTGGAGCCGCTGAATCCGGCGCTGACCGCCGTGTCTTGCGTTCCTTCATTATTATTTCGACGCTTGTGTTTATTGCGTCGTGGCTTGCCGTTGCTGTCTTGAACTTCGGAAGTGCCCGGATCACTGGTGTTGTTGCTTCTACGAGCGAGCCAGCTGTCTTCTCCCGTGCAAAAGCGGGTCATCAGAGCGGTAAGGGCTGCCATGGATTTTGATTTTTCTTGTTCGAGGTGGCGGGCGAGCCATTCGTCTCGGACGCATCATCCGGAGAGTTGTTGTCTCTCGTGCCGGTATTGTTGTCTTTGCCGCGGCGTGATTTAGAGCAGCGCCATCGGCGCTTTGGTTGTATCTCGGAAGGTTTATCCTCTACTGGATTTTTCTCATTATCGTTGTCATCCTTCATGGGTGTATCCACCATGTACACGTCATACGAAAAGGTGGTCGTCCAACGTCGGGTATACGGCGGTTTTTCGGCTTGCTCCTCTCCGGCATCATCGTCCATACCGTCTATGTCTTCGGAGCCATAATCGAGCATCTCAGTTAAGTCCTCAACTGTGGCGATGAAGTGGGTGGTGGGTGGGACGTAAAATTCCCCGCTCTTATCCCCTAGTCCGGGTTGGGCGTAGTTCGGACGTTGCTCCTTTGTAATCACGAGGGATCGCATCAAGTCCAGAGCCTCGCTTAAAGGCTAGGTTTGTTGAGGGAGAAAAGAATCCGTGTAGTATGGCAGGAAGGGAATTCCTCGGCCGAGATCACACGATGCTGACTCCGAGAGTTCAGAGCCAGTATCCGGGGAAGGGTCCGGCTTTGTGATGTTTGCGGGCGACACTGCTTCCTCCGGCTCTCCAGTACTGGGCCTAATGGCCACAGATAGTCTGGCGGGTTTAGAAATCCCGTCTTCAGTCCTGACGAGGCGCTCCGGCTCTAAGGCCAGAGCGGAGGTTGGGGTCGTGAATCCTTAGAAGATCAAGTCTCCTCGGATATCAGCGACATGATCCAGGTTTCCAAAACTAATCTGGTGACCTGGGGCGTAGCTGTCGATCTGCTCTAGATGGCCAAGCGAGTTGGCCCGCAGTGCGAAGCCGCCGAATACGAAGATCTGGCAGGGGAGAAAAACCTTCCCTAGGGCAGTATCGTTGCAGATGATGGATGGAGCCATCGAACCTTCTGACGGCGACACAGTGGAACTCTCAATTAAAGCACCAATGTCGGTGTCAAAACCGGCGGATCTCGGGTAGGGGGTCCCAAAATGTGCGTCTAAGGTTGATGGTAACAGGAGACAGGGGACACGAAGTTTTACCCAGGTTCGGGCCCTTTTAATGGACGTAATACCCTACGTCCTACTTGATTGATATTGATGAGTATGGGGGTTACAAGAGTTGATCTACCACGAGATCGTAATGGCTAAAACCTTAGAAGTCTAGCCTGTATGATTATGACTGCCTCTACGGACTAAACCCTTCGATTTATATAGACACCAGAGGGGACTAGGGTTGTACAAAGTCGGTTACAGAGAAAGGAATCTTCATATCCGAACGCCAAGCTTGCCATCCATGCCGAGAAGAGTCCCATCCGGACACGAGAAAGAGTCTTATGTCTTGTATCTTCACGACCCATCAGTCCGGCCCATGTCCAACAAGTCGGATGCCCGAGGACCCCTTAATCCAGGACTCCCTCAGCACCCACGAGACTATTCTCCTATAAATATCACTGCAACGACGTGCGAAACATATTCCAGCCAGTATCAAGATAGTGAGTCCTCTGAAACAGTTGCACGAAACGCTTTCCTCCTTCCCAAGAAATGACTCCCGGGCATCTAGCGCCCCTCCATCTTATCGGCACCACCGTCGCCAGTCCGCCCTGTCTCAGATGGCCTTTGGGCAATGAAGGTGCGGAGGACCCTGGCCCCTCACCGGCAGGAGGGACTCCACTCTCACTCTTGCTTGGTTCAATGTCTTGATTGACACTATGTGGCGACGGTGATGTCCCCTTGTAGGAATAATGCTTCCCACATCTGATCCCATCTTGATGGTGCGCCCAACATCATCGGAGGGCTTACGGTTGTGTGTCTCCGCCGAATCTTACGGGATTCAGTCGGTGCTGACCTTCGGTGGATCTATTTGGATCCAATCTCCATTCATCTTCGGTTGTCTGTTCACGGGTTTGATCACTCAGATCTACGCTTCTCATCATCGACGCCGGCTGTTGTTCTGGTGGCCCTGTGGGGGATTATCACGACAACCTTTTGACTTTCTACCACAACAAGGTTTGCATGGCTTCGGCGAGGGTGGGTCGAAGGGGCGGTGATAACGACGCGCCTTTGCCTTGCTATAGTGCTTGCCGCCGTTGCTAGGTCATCCACGGACCTGATTGTAATTTTTATTACCTGCGTTCTCTGTACTACACCATGATAAACGATGAATAGATTAAAAGTTCCTTCGCAAAAAAAAAAGCACCACACCGGTTAAAATAATAAGGACAGTAATATTAGCTAGCATCAAGTCATAAATAAGAGAGCAAGCTGGTGAGACGGGCCGGAATGATGTGTACGCACGCGCGAGCGAACTGATCTCGACCGAACTACCTCCGATGCAACACACACTAGTAGTATTATTACACAACCGCTTGAAATGAGTGGTTAGCCATCTCAAAAACAATCAACAGTGTAGTATTATTACCCACAAACGCCCTTCGGTGAGAGTAATCATCACCCTCTGAGTGGCAAGCATGCCTGCGTCTTGCAAATTCTACCACCAGAGCTCGGTTCACTCGCGACTTTTGCTAGCGTTTCCGGGCAGGCTCCCCACGTCAAGACGCACATGCGCGCGCGCCAAGCTGTGTAGTGTAACGTGCGCGCACTCATGCGCGCAGCTAGGCGACGCCCCAAAGCACCGGCATTTCAGCGCCGCCCTCAGTAATCCGTATGGGGCTCTAGGCCTAATTAGCTAGAATATGATTCTGCGCCGATCTGAGGCGCGAAAATCATACAGTAGAAAATTTTGGGGTCAGAGAACGCCCGGATCTGTGTGTTGCACAGCTAGTGGTAACACCTAGTCTAGTCTTATACTGTGATCAGATTAGTAATCCACCATGCAAGTGGGGAAGAGAGAGAGAGAGAGAGAGAAGATTAAGCAAGATCGAATCTGTCCGGCCTCATGTGCAGCAAAAAAGGTTTAATGGATGGGATGAACATGGCATGAGTATCTAGCTAGCATATGCCGATGCATTGCTTTTGACGCATGTTCTGCAATACTTGGCTTTTCCATCCAGCTTTAGCTCGACCATTTTCACGGTATAAAATGGTGAAGACTTCTCGGAATCCACAGCTATGGTCTATAAATACGTCCTCAGATCCATCTCACCCTGCCCACTGCCCAGCCCAGCAGCCGCTGCTTCACTAGCCAGTGTCTTCTCTTTTGGCAACTCAACTCGCTTGAGCGAAATGGCCCTGGCTGGTAAGCTGCTCGTCCTCCTCGCCGTCGCTCTTCTCGCCGTGTCCATCATCGCCGAGCACAAGGTGAGATCTCTGCTGATCCGCGGTACCCAGGACGACGGAGAAGCCAAACTGTTGGTCTTGCTTGGGATGCTTATTACATCGCATATTTTGTGATCAGGTGTTTGCCTCAGGAACCGAAGAGCATGAGGATAATGTGTACCGAGTGAGCAAGGTATATGTTTCCACGGCATTCTGTTGCACATTTTTAAAGATATTTTGGGGATAGATCTGTTACTGATCGTGTGTGTTCTCCTCCTTTCCGAATTCTTTCTTCAGGGAGGACAGGGCAGTCTCAAGATATACCGTGAGTTACCCTTCCCTGCTCATATCTGAATCTGAATCTGCTGGTTTCGCCTGAAATGAAATGTAATGTGAGTTGGACTGGTTGTTGATCCTGCGGTGCATGGATTGCAGAGTGCAAGCCGGCGTGCGAGTACCGGTGCAGCGACACCAAGTACAGGAAGCCGTGCCTCTTCTTCTGCAACAAGTGCTGCAACACGTGCCTGTGCGTGCCGTCGGGCCTCTACGGCCACAAGTACGAGTGCGGCTGCTACAACGACTGGAAGACCAAGGAGGGACGCCCCAAGTGCCCCTAGTTACAAGATTTGGTCTTCTGACGGCCCGCCGTTGATGCCGTTGCTCGATCAGCCTAGCCGGTAGTTACATGTAACAGGTGTAAGAAGAACTCGATCGAGATCTGGGTTGTCTGTAGTATGTCGCGTGCGTCCGCCTCTTCTCTGCGACTCCAGAGGGCGGCGCACGCGGTTGTATCGTGGGATTCGCCGCTCGGTTCACGACCTGGAACACGCGTAAATCACAGTTTGTTGCATGTTGGAGGAGGCACGCCGTCGCAGTTGTTGTAGCACCACACCAGAGTGGGGCGCCGGTCGTGTTGGTTGTTCTGCGCTCTGCACTCGAGATGACGCCGGTCCACCGAGCCCCGGCATGAGAGGAAACCAGGGCAACTTGCCGGAACCCCCGCCTCGAAACGAGATGCGCCGGGGGGCACTGCCCTCGAAGAGCGACCTTTCTACGAAAAAAAATGGTTAAGACCATCGGCCGATGCATCCAATGATGCGTACACCCATCTTTATCGATAAAGTCTGACAAACAAATACATAGATCAATCTAAATTTATCTTTCTGATAGATGTCTGGCGCTACACCTGCAGGTCTGTTGGTGTGACCTGACCTCGTACCAACACACCATCTAATATCATGACCGCACCAAGCCGTCTTACGGTGAGTCGAGAGCACCAACTGGTCTAACACATCCTTAGCGCACACCGCATGCTCACGCTCTAGAATCCGCTGCTGACATCTTCCGTCGTCCTATCTTCAGAAAGGATCAACGCATTGACCTTACCAGACCCAACTGCAGTCGACGTCGCCACGACGCCAAACAACGCCATCATCCTGCGTGCGTCTATCAACACGCATCCATCGCTGATACTCCACTACATCATTCCACCGAGACCCGTCATCGTTGATGTGGTAGACGCAACATCGCTCCACCTCTTGACCCCTCCAGCCAACATCTACTTCAAAACGATGCACCAGGAGGGAGGATGGCACTGAAGGCACTGCAATCCTCTGATCTGGGACACCCAGATCTAGGGTTCCTCCTGGAGTAGTCGAAGCTAGGTGACGATGATGCCTTTGACAAGGAAATGACGACTACGACATTGCCAACGTCCGCCATGACTGAAATTGGCACGGGCAGACGCGCCACTCTAAACCAACACCTGACTGGACCTATATGGAGCTACAACGTGGAGGCGCATGTGGCCGCCGAAACGCGGGCAAGGAACTCCATCATCCCTCGTCGGCCCCTCTACGATCATCAACGCAGTTACAAGAATTATTAGCCCATAAAATTTAAACTACACTTGCGTTGTTTACCAACTTGTCAACTAGAAAAACAGAAGAATCACCAACCCAGTTACAAGAATTATTATTAGAAGCAAAAATTAACTAGCTCATGAATCGCACAACTAGTTTCTCGACCACAATGTTTAAACAAGACCCTCCCGTTCATAGTAGCTATATTGATGCATTACGTGAAAAACAGCCGCTGCAGAGTCATCACTGAGTTAGCACCGTGCAAAATCTGATAACTTCCAAGGAATCAAACTCTGCCTCCATGACATGAAATCCAAGTTCTCAAAAAAAAGACATGAAATCCCAGAAGTTTCAGCACACATGAAGTTTCGGCTTCCCTAAAAAACATTTCAGCACAGGAAACGTCTGTATATTGCTCGTAGCAAGAAATAAACGGCTGGAATTTATTCTATTTTGGACAGCCCAATAACTATTTCAGAAATTTCTAATAAATCCTAGAGGTCCACTTAGCTCATTTATGTAAGGCAAGGAATACTACTAAAGCTTAGTCCCATATTGCTAGTTTAGTGAGAGTTGGACCTCCTTATAAGGGAGATTCTTTCCCCACTTGTACGAGCATGAGAACAAGAGGAATATCCACGCGCGCTCCTCCTCCACCGCCCGTCCCGCCCCGCCCCGCCCCGCCGCGCCGCGGGTTACGGGAATGAGCCGATATCTAAATTTTTGCCACGCACTATGGGTATACGAAAGGTCACATGGAAGCTGAAAAGATTTTCGCCTCCCGTCGTTGCCCTCTCGCCTCCTTCTCTTGCGCCTATAAAATGGAGGTCGCTCCTTCCAGAGAGATGCACCAGAACTTCTCCTTTCTCTCGCCACTAGTTCCAATCTCTGAGCTGCTGCTGTCTTCCTCATCCCGGCTTGCGGCGTGCACCGCAGGTCGGGACAGTAGGCCTCCGAAACCGCACCTCTTTGAGTCCTGTACGGGAGAAGGGTGATAAGGTTTTTGGGAAGCGCTCTGCGCGACTATTGGCTTCTTCATCACAGACTCCGACGACTACTTCCCCGACGACAACTTCTTCCCCGACGTCGACTACCTCAACAACGACATGGCTGGAGAGGATGTTGACCCCAAGTCCAGTGCTTCTGCTGCTGTTGTCCCGTATGTGTTCTTCTTCTTTCTGTCAGATGTCCTGCCACAGTTTCTCATACTAGTTCTTGCCCTACATGTGTTAGGTTCTACTCCATATATGCAACATGATCTAGTGTCTGTCCTAGATGTGTTCAGTTCAAGTTCATATATGCAGATGCTATTTACTTTCTCTCCGTCAGATTGCATGACTTGCTTTATCGCAGCTATATTAGTCATGCTTTATCTAATATTTCTGTTAATAAAATTATTTGGTAAATTGCTCATATTTTCAACAATCCAAAAACCTTATTATAGGCAATTTACCCCAAGTGGTTTTGTTGCTTCCATGAGACCTCCTATGTTTGAGGGTATCCACTATAAGAGGTGGCGCGTGAGAGCAGTCTTATGGTTTCAAACCATGAGTTGCTATGACGCCACTCTTGGCAAACCTGAAGGGGAGCTTGATGCTCAATAGGCACAAGCCTTTAAGAAAATGGATACTCTGTTTAAGGCTGCTCTCTTGAGTGTTCTTGGTGAGAACATACTTGATGCTTATGCGTCAATTGATAATGGAAAAGATATGTGGGATGCACTCGAGGCCAAGTTTGGGGTCTCGGATGCTGGCACTGAGCTATACATCATGGAGCAATTCTATGATTACAGGATGACTGAAGAGCGCTCCGTGGTTGAGCAAGCTCATGAGATACAGTCATTTGCTAGAGAACTTGAGCACTTCAGTTGTATGCTACCGGACAAGTTTGTTGCCGGAGGTATCATCACTAAGCTTCCTCCTTCATGGAGGAACTTTGCTACCTTGCTGAAGCATAAGAGGCAGGAGTTTTCCGCCCCGAATCTCATTGGCACTCTTGATGTGGAAGAAAAGGCGAGAGCAAAGGACACACGTGTTCGAGGTATTGAGGAAGGATCTAGTGCCAATGTGGTACAGAAGCAGAACTTCCAGCCCCACAAGTTCAAGAATAAGGGCAAGTTTGATGGAAAAGCAAAGTTTGATGGAAAGAACAAGGCTGTGCAACACACAAACTTCAAGAAGAAGAATGGCAAGAAGAAAGGTGCTTGTCATGTGTGTGGGGATCCTGATCATTGGGCTCCTAGTTGCCCTAATCGCTATGGCAAGCGTCATCTTGGGAAAGGCGGCAAGACCGCTAATGTTGTCATTGGAGACACTGACATGAAGGATGCTGGGTATGGTATATTTCTCACTATTCTTTCAGTATGTCATTCTCCTGACTGGTTGATTGACACGGGTGCTAATGTGCATGTATGCGGTGATATTTCCATGTTTTCGTCTTATCAGACCGCAGGGACTTCAACGGTGCTGATGGGCAACGGTTCAAGTGCTTCTGTTCGTGGTGTTGGCACGGTCGATCTGAAGTTTACTTCGGGGAAGATCGTGCGGCTGAAGAACGTGCATTATGTCCCCTCCGTCAATAAAAATCTTGTTAGCGGATCTCTTCTGTGTAGAGATGGCTACAAGCTTGTCTTTGAGTCGAATAAATTTGTAATATCCAAGTATGGAACCTTTGTTGGTAAAGGCTATGAGTCAGGAGGCTTATTTCGTTTATCCTTATCAGACATTTGCAATAAAGTTGTTAATCATATTTGCAACAATAGTGAATCCAATGTGTGGCATTCACGTCTTTGTCATGTTAACTTTGGTTGCATGTCGCGACTAGCGAAGTTGAACTTAATCCCTAGTTTCACCACCGTCAAGGGATCTAAGTGTCAAGTGTGTGTGCAAGCTAAGCAACCTTGTAAGTCTCACACGACCGCGGAAATAAGAAATCTTGCACCACTAGAGCTCATACATTCAGATCTATGTGAAATGAATGATGTGTTGACAAAAGGTGGAAAGAAATATTTCATGACGTTAATTGATGACTCCACTAGATACTGTCGTGTGTATCTTCTGAAATCTAAGGATGAGGCTTTGAACTTTTTCAAGATCTATAAAGCTGAAGTGGAAAACCAACTTGATAGAAAAATCAAGAGGCTTAGGTCCGTCCGTGGTGGAGAGTATTTTTCTAATGAATTTTATGCTTTTTGTGCGGAACATGGTATAATCCATGAGAGGACGCCTCCCTATTCACCTCAGTCAAATGGGGTAGCCGAAAGAAAGAACCGTACTCTAACTGATTTGGTTAACGCCATGTTAGACACATCGGGTCTCTCCAAGGCATGGTGGGGGGAGGCGATATTGACGGCATGTCATGTCCTAAACCGAGTTCCCACAAAGAACAAAGAGATAACTCCATTCGAGGAATGGGAGAAGAAAAGGTTAAAACTCTCTTATCTACGAACATGGGGTTGTATGGCGAAAGTCAATGTTCCAATTTCAAAGAAGTGGAAGCTTGGACCAAAGACTGTGGATTGTGTTTTCCTGGGATATGCTTTTCATAGCATTGGCTATAAATTCTTGGTTATAAAATCGGAGGTACCCGACATGCATGTCGGTACGATCATGGAGTCCAATGATGCAATTTTCTTTGAAGATGTCTTTCCCATAAAGGATATGGCTACCTCATCTAATCAGGAGATGCCTAGTTCATCGAATCAGGAACCAGTTACAATTACCGAACCTACAATTTTGATGGAACACTTTGAAAGTCCTGTGGAGGAGAACAATGAAGTTCCTATTAGGAGTAAGAGACGGAGGACTGCAAAGTCCTTTGGTGATGATTTTCTTGTGTATCTCATAGATGACACTCCCAGTTCTATTTCAGAGGCCTATGCATCTGAAGATGCTGACTACTGGAAGGAAGTGATTCATAGCGAGATGGATTCCATCTTGGTGAATGAAAGTTTGGAGATAACTGATCGTCCTTATGGGTGCAAACCTATAGGATGCAAATGGGTATTCAAGAAGAAGCTTAGGCCTGATGGTACTATAGAAAAGTACAAGGCTCGGCTCGTGGCTAAAGGTTATACCCAAAAGGAAGGTGAAGACTTCTTTGATACTTACTCACATGTGGCTCGACTGACCACTATTCGAGTTCTACTTTCACTAGCTGCCTCACATGGTCTTCTCGTTCATCAAATGGATGTTAAGACTGCTTTCCTAAATGGAGAGTTGGACGAGGAAATTTATATGGAACAACCAGATGGGTTTGTAATAGATGGTCAGGAAGGAAAAGTATGCGAGTTTCTGAAGTCTTTGTACGGACTTAAGCAAGCACCCAAACAGTGGCATGAAAAGTTTGAAAGAACTTTAACAGTTGCAGACTTTGTTGTAAACGAAGCTGACAAATGTGTGTACTATCGTCATGGTGGGGGCGAGGGAGTTATCCTTTGCTTGTATGTTGATGACATACTGATTTTCGGAACAAATCTGAATGTTATTAAGGAGGTCAAAAATTTCCTATCTCATTGTTTTGAGATGAAGGATTTAGGAGTGGCTGATGTCATTCTGAACATCAAGTTGTTGAGAGACGATGATGGTGGGATTACATTGCTTCAATCTCACTATGTGGAAAACATCTTGAGTCGCTTTGGCTACAGTGACTGCAAGCCCTCTCCAATACCTTATGATGCAAGTGTGTTACTTCGAAAGAATCGAAGACTTGCTAGAGACCAATTGAAGTATTCTCAGATTATTGGCTCACTTATGTACTTAGCCAGTGCTACAAGACCTGACATCTCTTTTGCTGTTAGCAAACTAAGTCGGTTTGTCTCAAAACCAGGAGATGTGCATTGGAAAGCTCTAGAGAGAGTTTTGCGTTATTTGAAAGGCACTGCAAATTATGGAATTCACTACACCGGGCATCCAAAGGTGCTTGAAGGGTATAGTGACTCAAACTGAATCTCAGATGCTGATGAGATAAAGGCCACGAGCGGTTATGTATTCACTCATGGAGATGGCGCTATTTCTTGAAAGTCTTGCAAGCAGACCATCTTAACGAGGTCAACAATGGAAGCAGAACTCACAGCACTAGATACAGCTACGGTTGACGCAGATTGGCTTCGCCGGCTCTTGAATGACTTGCCGGTTGTTGAGAAACCTGTACCAGGTGTCCTTATGAACTGCGACAATCAAACTATGATCACGAAAGTGAGCAGCTCAAAGGATAACATGAAGTCATCAAGACATGTTCAGAGAAGGTTAAAATCTGTCAGAAAAATGAAAAACTCTGGAGTTATTGCGTTGGATTATATCCAAACGTCTAAAAATCTGGCAGATCCTTTTACCAAGGGTCTATCACATAATGTGATAGATAATGCATCGAGGGAGATGGGTATGAGACCCACAATATGAGTTGTTCAGAGTGGTAACCTATTCTTTGTGATCGGAGATCCCGTGAATTAGATGTGGAAGACAAGCTGTTAGTCAACTGAGAGGAGAGTATCCTTACTATTCACAATACGACTCCATGAAGATGCAATACTCTCCTAATCTGCATGGCAGGTTGATGTATATCTTAATGTGTTCTAAGTGGCTTATTTAAGCAGAGATGTTATCCTACAGAACATCTTTTGAAGAACACACATATATGAGTCTGATTGTCAAACGTCACAATCTATTAGAGTAGGGTTCTCTCTAATAAACTCATGAAAGGTCACGGAGTATGACGCATAAACTCCACCCGCGGGGAAGACCCACGGTAGCCACGTATCGGTCAAGGCTTTATGTGAAGCTAGATTCGCAGAAAACTTGCAGTTCAAGGCCCAGTCCACTGTTCAAGTTGCTTACTAGTGTAGGATAGAGTTCTAGGTGGAAGTTCAACTTAACAGTCTCTACTGCAGTACCGGTATATAAAACAGTGTTTTGGAATCAAAGACAAATTTATGTGTGCCTCTGGGATCTGGTGGGGGATTGCTGGAATTTAGTCTATTTTGGGCAGCCCAATAACTATTTCAGAAATTCCTAATAAATCCTAGAGGCCCACTTAGCCCATTTGTGCAAGGCAAGGGATACTACTAAAGTTTAGTCTCACATTGCTAGTTTAGTGGGAGTTGGACCTCCTTATAAAGGAGGTTCTTTCCCCACTTGTACGAGCATGAGAACGAGAGGGATATCCACGCGCGCTCCTCCTCCGCCGCCCGCCTCGCCACGCCACGCCTCGTCACGACGCGCCGCGCCGCGCCGCGGGTTGCGGGAATGAGCCGAGCCGATATCTTGCGCCTATAAAAGGGAGGTCGCTCCTCCCAGAGAGATGCACCAGAACTTCTCCTTCCTCTCGTCACCGGTTCCAATCTCTGAGCTGCTGCTGTCTTTCTCATCTCGGCTTGCGGCGTGCACCGCAGGTCGGGACAGTAGGCCTTCGAAACCGCACATCTTTGAGTCCTGTACGGGAGAAGGGTGATAAGGTTTTTGGGAAGCGCTCTGCGCGACTACTGGCTTCTTCATCACGGACTCCGACGACTACTTCCCCGATGTCGACTACCTCAGCAACGACATGGCTGGAGAGGATGTCGACCCCAAGTCCAGTGCTTCTGCTGCTGCTGTCCCGTATGTGTTCTTCTTCTTTCTGTCAGATGTCCTGCCACAGTTTCTCGTACTAGTTCTTGCCCTACATGTGTTAGGTTCTACTCCATATATGCAACATGATCTAGTGTCTGTCCTAGATGTGTTCAGTTCAAGTTCATATATGCAGATGCTATTTACTTTCTCTCCGTCAGATTGCATGACTTGCTTTATCGCAGCTATATTAGTCATGCTTTATCTAATATTTCTGTTAATAAAATTATTTGGTAAATTGCTCATATTTCCAACATAAACTCGGCTCGTCTATAGGATACATACTAAAAAATATGCCCATGCGTTGCAACAGAAGGAAAACAATCAGATTATGTAGATATGGCAGAGATAATAAAAGTTTGAAACATATGCCAGGATGAGGTAAGGACTTTTGAAAGACTGAAGTTGTGTCAATTTTTTGGGGCCCAACGTTGTACAGAAAAGCGGAAACCATTTTTGCGACCCGCGATGTACTATATAAAATCATAAAACAACGTCCATAGATCCAAAAAAAACTCTATGTAAGCAGGTTCATTTTGTTTGTTATTTACGGATCTGTTTGAATTTTTGTGAACATCTTCTATTTAAAAAAATCCCAATTATGTTTTCAATACACAATAAAAACATGAATATTTTTTATCTGTGAACATTTTTTCCGAAATCATGAATTCTTTTATAATATGCAAAGAGTTTTTTTAAAATACCAGACATTTTATGATTTTCAACTATTTTTTGGATTCATGAACATTTTATGATTTCTCAAAATATTCCCTAATTCACAATTTTTGGGAATTTAAAATTTTGAATTCTTTTATAATATGCGAAGAGTTTTTTTGAAAATACCAGACATTTTATGATTTTTCAACTATTTTTTGAATTCATGAACATTTTATGATTTCTCAAAAAAAATCCCAATGTCGCAATTTTTGGAAATTTAAAATTTTGAATTCTTTTATAATATGCGAAGAGCTTTTTTAAATACCAGACATTTTATGATTTTCCAAATATTTTTGAATTCATGAACATTTTATGATTTCTCAAAAAATTCCCATTGTCGCAATTTTAATTTTTTTAGAAATCTAGAATTAATTTAAAGAAGAAAAAACAGAAACATAAATAAGAAAAGAATAAAAAAGGGGTGTCACACCCCGGACATGGGCCAGCCCATCAACACGTCCGGGGGTGGAGGAAGCTCGCTCAAGCCATTGTGGTACTTGTGGGCTTTAATAAATACATTGGTGTCACTGTATAAGAACCGTATCCGACGAAGACGACTTTGAGAAAAAACAAATTTTTTTTTGCCACTTACAGGTGGCATTGGTGGGTAATTGTTACCAACTTCGAGGGTAATTTAGATGACGGTGAACGGGCAGAACACTCCGTGCTTTATTATTAGGGAAAGATATTAGGCTGACTCGCAAAGCATGACCATCGTCCAGAATTGTTCCCGTATTTGACAAAATCAAAGTCATGTCAATGTTTTGCACGATTTTTAAGCGTTCCTCAAATTGCAAAAAAATGAAAAAAGGAGAAAATATAGAAAAACATACTGGGAAGAAAAGTGAAGAAACCCAAAAAACCCCAATAAAACTATCCGAAAGGAAAATAGTTATTTTTAGGGGTCCTAAAGGAAAATAGCTTAATATACCCTGTCCGAATATTTTTGAGGGAAAACCGTTCCCTATGAGGCTGGCCCAACTAGGGGTTCTCGTAGACAAGCACGGCTTTGTCACTCACAGTGGGCTGGGCTATTCATGGTCTTCCCAGGGGGCGGTGATGTTTGTGGACACATTTGAATGTGTCCGCACACAGTCAGATGGATGGAGGCCATCCAACCGAGTCATAAAAAATTCGGAACCATATGTTTTTCTCTTCCAGTTTAAATATTGAAAATAATCAAAAATAAATACCATAGTGCATTGTTAACTCAGAGATAGATATTCTCATGCAATAATAAATAAAATAAAATAAAATAATTACAATGCAAATATTAAGTTTTGAATTCAACTTATTCAGACACATGTTCTAGTTGTCTATATGAAACGTCAAAAAATGTTCAATCATATTATTCTGAAACTATGTACGAGTTTGTTGACTGCAAATCTGATAATGTAATTCGAGAAATTCCTCGAACGTTGTCGGATCTAGATAAGATCACACATCTATTGAAACTCCAAACTATGGTGAACACCCTCACCCTCATCCTTCACAATCATGTTATGCATGCTCATACAAGTTGTCATGACATCTCATAGTGTCTCTGGATCCCATTATTTAGCATGTCCACGTACAACTAAAAATGGGCTTGGAGCACTCTAATGCTCTCTTCACATCTTTTCTAACTACTTGTCTTGCAACAAAATGTCACTTTTTTGTTACCTATTGTCTCAGAGGTGGTCTTGATAAAGGTCGTCCATGAAGGATAGATACCATCACAAAGATAGTACTCCATATTGTACTCATCCTCATTGATGGTATAGTTACACGCAAGAGCTTAACCCGCACACAACATTAAGAACGATGAGGTCGCTGCAAAATATTGATGTCATTGTGAGACCATCACATCCGAAAGGAAGAGTTCTAAATGCGTATGTCTTGTGATGCAACTGATTCAAGAATGATGATGACCTTTTTATGATGCCCCTGGTATTTGCCTTGTTGAGCATATAGTCAATCCCTCCACTTCATGTGCATGCAATCCAGAGATCCACGCATACCCTAAAACCTTCTTGATTCTCCAATTGCCACGAGCCTTGTCGTGTCTTTTGGTTCTCAATACAATAGCAAATCTAACCATGGCCTCCAAGCATGCGTTTTCAGACATCCGGAGGTACTCGTCCCACGGATATGAGGTTGTGTCGTATACAAGCATCCTCATAGCAGTTGTGCACTTCTAGAGACTTGAGTACCCAATGCGACCAATGACATCCTTCTTCAGCTTGAAGTAGTCATTTTCAACCCTGTCATCTAAGTAGAGGCACATGAACAATGGTCACTGCATCCAAAATCGATGTCAGAAATAGCTTTCGAATAGTGCAGCGAGTAATTTTAACATGCTCCCTCTTACCCCTTCTTTTCACATTAGAGCTAAGAAGGTACTCCCTCCGTAAAGAAATATAAGAGTGTTTAGGTCACTACTTTAGTGATCTAAACCCTCTTATATTTCTTTACAGAGGGAGTAAGAGTTAATCAGACCACTAGTTAATCAAATCAATGGTTCAGATGTATTATGTACTCTGGCCTCTCATGTGAAAAAGGGAGGTAAGAGGGACCATGCTAAAATTTGCCATAGTGCAGCAAGGGAAACAACACCTGATGTCACTTTGTTGAAGCCTTGAAGCTAAGAACATGCTCTCCGCATGCTCCGTTTCTTCAAGAATCGCCCTCATCATTGCCATTTCATACTCATATTGGTCATCATATGATGAAAACGAATCCATGAACTTAGCATAGAAGTACTCATCATCTGAATCCATCGTGTTTGCCTCAAAGTAAATAATGAGAATGTAACAAAATGCACCACGTCATGTGTTTGAACACTTGCTAGGTGCGGTGTCGTCCATGGGTGGTGTCCGTGGGGCGGAGGATACCTGAGCGGTGGCCGAATCCGGGAGAGTACGACATCCATGTACGGAATGCCTGGGGCTTCGTCGGCAAGGTTCCTACAAGACCTGGACGACGTTCAGGGAAGGGGGGAGGGTACAAGGACAACTTTGAAAGTGAGAGATAGATAGCGCAGGATGAGAAAAAGGGTTGTGAAAGGCCTCCATATTGGATTTTGAGTGGGACACAGATGTTGGAGTCTGACGTGGTGGCCATTTGAACTCCCTAAGGCTCCCTTGATTTGGAGCCGTTGTAGGCTTTCAGATGTTCGGACTAGTCCTGACCAATTTGATGATCTGCATTGAACGACTAAACGTGTTAGGATAAACTAAACATTTACGAGTGTTTCAATGATCCACATTGGAGATGCCATAAGGAAACTATGGGACCTCCTATTTGCCGAATTTTGCGGCAAATAGAGTAGCAACATAGAGAGGGAAGCCTGACTGGGCTGGACCATCAACAAGCGCAACGCGCGACACTGTAGCGAGTTTTTTTTTTGCATCACGGGCGGTTATTATTTTTAGCATTACAGTGTCGTCTTTACTATAGCAGTCCGGCAACAGTAACGTCTGGTTCACTACAACGGTCCAGCTATTGAACCAATCACAGTAGCAAATCAATTTTTTTCTATTTCAGACATTTTTTTACAAACATGAACATTTTTTAAATTCCCAAAAAATTCAAAATCACGAATTTCTTAAATTTGTGAACAAAACTTGGAAAGAAGAACAAATTTTGAAATTCTGAACAATGTTTGAAAACCTGGATAATTTTTGAAATTCTCGAATATATTTTTTAAATGCACATTTTTATATTTCTGAAAAAAATATGAGAACATGATTTTTTTTGAAAAATTCAAACATTTTTTGAATTTCCCAAACAGTTCTCAGAAACAAGAAGATTTTTATCTATGAAACAAAATTGAGAAGATGAATATTTTTTGAAATTCTGAACATTTGTATGAATAAGCCATTTCCCCAAAATATATAAAAAGTCAAGAACACTAATATTTTTTAGAAAATTCACAAATATTTTAAAGTCTTGAATAAATAAATAGAAATAAAATAAAATTGAGAAGGGGGGAAATAAAAATAAACATAAATAGAAAAAAGAAATGGAGAAAAAAACCCAGAAAACCGGTTCAAGAACCTCGTCGAAGGTTTGCCAAACTGGTGAAAACCCAGACTGTAACCTTTGTTTTTTGAGATAACAGACTGTAACCTTACAGAAGGTTCCAAAAACAGGATGGCAGACCGCTTGGTAGATCTAAACTTGGCCGGCCCATGTGCCGGATGCCCTTGTCCCTGTGCGAAGCGTGGACAATTCCACGCATTGTGCGTCACATAGGATTCGCCGTTCGCGGCAAACGGCAACGTGCTGGCGGAACAGATTCAGGCCCCTGCTTGGACATTCTTTTTTTTGATAACTTAAAACTTTATTTCTCATATGATAGCCAAGTCATTTACAATAAGGTGAGAAACAAAGTCAGGTATAGAACTTTCCCAAAAATTGGAAAATCTATTTTTGAAAAAGAATTTTGCTAAGCTATCTGCTACTTCATTGGCCTCTCGGAAGCAGTGGATACATTCCACATTTGTAAGATCTGCTGTTAATTGTTTGCATTCTAGTTCTATGGCAACATCTGGTCCAAAGAACTCATTGAAAATCTGAACTGCATTTGTACTATCAGACTCAATAACCACTAAGCTGCAACCAATCCGGAGTGCAAGGATTATACCGCTGTATACTGCATGAATTTCTGCTGAGTCCACACTGCTAACATGGGGAATGAACCAGCAAGCAGCAGCAACAACATCACCTTTATCGCCTCGAGCAATAGCTCCCGTAGCCCCTGACATGTTTTCGGAACAAAAGGATGCATCCACATTTATGTTGACCGTTCCCGCTGCTGGTTTCCGCCACATATGCTCCCTCTTACGCACCGTAAATTTGGGCGATGATGCTCAGATAAAATTAGTACATAGTACTTTGATCGATGTGGTTGTACGATCAGGGGATTGTATGCTTACCCCCCCTCACAAACTGACGGTGTTGCCATCAAATATACTATGTTGAAACCGCGATCAACTCTGCCTTTGGGAGCTCGTTCGAAACACCTTGAGCCCTGCATAGAATCTCCATGGTTACAGGTCCTGACCGATCTTCAGAAATAGCTCGACAAATGTCGTCTTCAAGGCCAAGTTCTGACCAAACTTCCATCGCTCGAGGACACGTAAAGAGACAATGTTGGATATCTTCCATACCAATCCTACAATGTGGACACTGTGCACTTAACGGAATATGGCGATTAGCTAAGGTTCCAAAGCAGGGGAGGACTCCTTTTAATGTTTTTCAGATGAAATGCTTCACTTTCTCAGGTAAAACAAGGGCCCAAATGGTCTTCCAGATATCATTCAACTGAGAACCATCCTGACCGTCTCCCCAACGCCACTGGTGTCCGAACTGGTGTTCAAATTCAACATGGTAAGCGGACCTAACTGAGAAAGTACCAGACCGCGTAGCATTCCAAGCTACAAAATCATCGAACACCTCAACCCTCAATGGTATTTGTAAAATTCTTTGTGCATCCACAACTGAAAAAAACTGAACGAATAAGTTCTTCATCCCACAAACCTGAGTGTGGATCTATTAGTTCTTCCACTTTATTCAACATTATCCCTCCTCTAGGCGTAATCACTTTCCTGGATTCACTAGAGGGTATCCAAGGATCTTGCCAAATGTCAATTCTTGAGCCAGTTCCAACACGCCATATACAACCCCTTTTGAATGTTTGAATGCCCGCAATAATGCTCTGCCATGTAAACGAGGAACCCTTCTTGGGGTCTGCACTGAGAATATCATCCATCTGGATAGTACTTAGCTTTCAGAACACGTGCACACAAAGAATCTGGATTCTGGAGAAGTCACCAACACTGTTTTGCTAATAAAGCAAGATTAAAACTGTGAAGGTCTCTAAACCCCATACCACCCTTCCTCTTTGGGATGCACATCTTCCACCATGCAAACCAATGCAATTTCTTTTTCTCCTCATTATCTCCCCACCAAAACCCTGCAATCTCATCAGTTATATTTTTGCAAGTCCCTTTTGGGAGTTTAAACACATACATGGCATAACTAGGGATCGCCTGTGCAACTGATTTTAATAAGATCTCTTTCCCTTGTATAGATAGAGTCTTCTCCTTCCACCCTTTCAATCTCTGACAAATTCTATCAATGAGATGCTGGAAGCAGTCACTTCGATCCACTCCAACCATCGTAGGCAAACCTAAATACTTGTCAGAAAGGGCTTCTGTTAAGATATCCAGTTCCCTGCAAATCTCTTCTCTGACATGGACATTGGTGTTTGGACTGAAAAAACACTTGATTTAGCAGTGCTAATCTACTGCCCAGAGCTACTGCAATATGTGGTAAGTATTCTCTTCAAGGTGTGTGCATTATGGGCATTGGCCCTCATCAATATCAAGGAATCATCAGCAAACAAGAGATGGGATATAGATGGAGCATTTCTACATACGAGAATACCTTCAATTCCGCCAATATCCTTCTCATGGGCTAACAAGCAAGATAAGCCCTCCGAGCACAACAAAAATAGATAAGGGGACAGAGGATCCCCCTGTCTCAGTCCCCTAGTAGGTATAAATTCTTCAGTCTCGGTGTCATTAAATCTCACTCTGTAACTTACTGAGGTCACACATTCCATGATCAACTCCACCCAAAAAGAGTGGAACCCCAACTTCAGCATCATTTGTTTCAAAAATTCCCATTCTACTCTGTCATAAGCTTTCAGCATATCAAGTTTCACTGCACAAACCCCGTTTGAGCCGTGGGTCTTTTTCTTAAGGGAAAACTTTGTTTTTGCCACTCTAGTTTTTGCCTACTTTGCTTATGCCACTTTAGAATTTGACATATCACTTTTGCCACTCTTAGTTTTTGACAATACATCACAAATGCCATTCCGTGGCAAAAGCAATAACTTTTCACTTCACTTTTGCCACTCTTAGATTTTGACAAGTATCACAATTGCCACTATAAAATTATTACTTTTGCCACGGAATGGCAATTGTGATGTATTCTTAAAAACTAAGAGTGGTAGAAGTGAAATGTCAAATTCTAGAGTGGCATAAGCAAAGTGGTCAAAAGCTAGAGTGGCAAAAACAAACTTTTCCCATTTCTTAATTGCATGGAAACACTCATAGGCAACCAACACATTGTCCGTAATTAACCGACCCGGAACAAAAGCACTTTGGGTTGGTGAAATAACATCCGGTAGGATTTTCTTCAACCTATTTGCCAGCATTTTGGAGATGATTTTGTACACAACATTGCACAGGCTAATAGGTCTGTATTGAGTGATTACCTCCGGGTTCTCAACCTTTGGGATCAGGACAATATTTGTTTGGTTCCAACCACTAGGAATTTTTTATTGTTAATCGCATCAAGAACCTCGTTTGTTAGTTCCTCTCCAAGAATATGCCAAAATCTCTTGAAAAATAGAGCATGCAGGCCGTCCGGACCAGGGGCCTTCATGTCTCCAATCTGAAACAACGCCTTCCGCACGTCCTCCCTTGAGAATGGAGCGATTAGCATTCTGTTCATCTCAGCTGTGATCCGGGGTTTTACTACCTGCAGAATGTCCTGCTGAATAACACCCGAATCAGACTTAAATAAATTACCAAAGTAATCAAGAATGAGAGGGCCGAGGTTAACATTCCCCTCGACCCATCCATTATTATTATTCCTCAGTTTTTTGATCAGGTTTCTACGTCTCCTAGCTGACGCGAACTAGTTGAAATATTTAGTGTTGCGATCGCCGCGTCGGAGCCAATTCACATGGCCCCTCTGTGACCAGTATATTTCATCTTGATCAAGTAAGTTCTCAATCAGAACTGAGAGCTCTTTCTGCTTCATTTTGACCTCTTCATTATAAGGTGCTCGCATCAATTCTTCAAGGTCTCTCCGAGCTTTCTTCAGCCTTGCTTTTGGGCCTTTCTAAGACTTTACGGTCCCAATCATGAATGTCTTTATGGACAGATTCTAGCTTTTGTTTTACTGAACCTTGAATGGTTGCTTTGAGCCAGGCCGTTTTAACTATCTCTTCGAGAGTTTCCTCTGCCAGCCATCTTGCTTCAAATTTGCGTGCGTTTTTTGGTCTGCTAGCAGCCACCCCTGTGAGATATTCAGTATCCAAACAGATTGGCCGGTGGTCAGATTTCCCCATGTCCAAATTACTCAGACCTGCCATAAGATGCAAGGCCATCCATCCAGAATTTGAGACGGCCCGATCAAGCCGCTCCTTCAGTCCACCACGGAACCAGGTGAACTTGTCACCGGTATAACCTACATCCTCCAAAGAACAGTATGAGAGCGCGTCTTGGAACGCCTCAAGTCGAGTCTGCTGTCGGGGAGCTCCTCCCTCTTTCTCCGAGGAGAAGAGAATCTCGTTGAAGTCCCCAATAACCGCCCACGGCAGGTTGGACTGATCATGAAGGTCTCTTAGGAGCTGATATGCACGTTCTTTATTATCCCAGCCAGGCTCTCCGTAAATACCAGTCAGCCTCCATGTATCCCCGTTCTGTTCTTGTACCGAAACATCAATGAAATCTAGGGTGGAAGCCCGGGAGTAGATCCTAACCTCCTTCTTCGAGACTAGCAGCAGTCCGCCCCTTCTTCCATCAGGACTTGGTGCCACAATCATCTCATCCACCCCCAATTTCCTTCTCACCGTTTCTGCCTTATCAACATCCAAGTGCGTTTCAGACAGAAAGAACGCATCTCAGTGTTGCCGTTGGATGTCCAGCAGCGAGCGAACTGTCGGGGCACCGAGGAGTCCCCGACAATTCCAGCTTATGAGTTTCATGGCTCCTGGCGATCCCCCTTGAGATCAGCACATCATCACATCCAGTCACACATACGCTGAACCATACCTTCACTCTGAACCCATCAAGCCCCGGGCATGCATGTTCCTCAATCCTCACGCAGAGTATGATGGATCAAAAATTTAGATCTACTCACGAACACCTAGGGTGCAAGCACCTGGAGACTCGTAGCAGAGAAACGAAGACCAGCGACAGCACCACCGGCGCCGACCTGGGAAAGAGAGACCGGCGCACTCGCCGCCGCCACGGAGGCGGCCGGCGGCGGGCCGGCTAAACCCCAGTCGCCTTAGGTATCGCCTCCAGCGAGAAAAACTCTTCAGGCCTCCCCTGCTTGGACATTCTTCGCTAGCTGGACTGACGCACTTCTTCTAAAAAAAAAAAGCTGGACCGACGCACTGTTTTTATTTTTCGCGGGTTGACGGACGCACTCACCGGACGTCGGCGCTCGATCAGTTCAAACCCCACCGTGCCCACGAGGCGCGCAGCAAGCTCATGCTCGACAACCAAACCCACTCACTGTCACTGCCTCACTAATCACTCGGTACCCAGTGGGAACGTGACCCCATAAGTGCTGGTCACCGGCCAGGGACCCCACACGATTTAAGTTCGTGCGTTGGCGCGTTTGGTTAGGTCATGGCGCAATCTCATCGTACTGTTGCTGGGTGCTAGTACTACTAGGAGCAGGCAAGTCAGAGCGTATGGGAGTTTTTTCTCACCTCCACGTTATTGGTACGGATGCCGGATCCCTTGTACCCTAGTAAAGAATTGAAAAATTCAAGAAACAAAAAGTAGTAGTACCTCTAGAAACGGAGCGCCGGAGTTGCTCTAAACAAACGCGCGCCCTGACCCGAACCCGTTACCAAATGCTCCCTCCGTCTCAAAATTCTTGTCTTAAATTTATCTAGATAGGGATGTATCTAACACTAAAACATAACTAGATACATTCGTTTTTGGACAAATGTAAGACAAAATTTTTTGAAACGAAGAAAGTATTAGTAAAGATATCTTTTAATTTTATAAGTCAAACTTAGCAAAAATTGATCACATTTTATAAGATTTTTGAGTGAATTTCATTTGTTTTACCTCCTAGATTCATGCTTGTGACAACAATCGCCCATTTATCATTTTCTCTCCACATTTTTATCCAATTCAAACAAACTTATGCCATAAAAATATTATATTTGATCTGGTGCTTACTCTGTATGCCACGGTCGTTGATTTAGTTTACCCTTTGCCTTTTTGGTTTGTTTTGGTTTTGGGATGATCGAACGGAACCCAGCCATGTCTGTCTGCACTTAGCCCAACCACACATCCCACCTAGTTGAGCCGCACCCAGCCGAACCACGCACCCTCACCCAGTGAGCCGCACCCAGCCAAGCCCCCCTCCCCCATGGTCCAACTACGCCCAACCGTTCCTCCAGTTCCTTTCTTTCCTTCTCTTTTGATCCCATTGTATTTTTCCTTTTTCGGCGATGGAATAGCCGAGGCAATCTTGGCGATTGCTGATGGTTTGTGGATCACATGCATTGAGTGGTAGCCTTCAGTATCCCTTGTCTCATGCTCCTTTACAACCTCTCAACGCTTGCTCTATTTTGAGACAAAAATAAGATATTTTGCCCGGCGAGGGATGGTTTTATTGAGAAGTTGATTTTCTTGGAGGAGAGGGGGAGGGAGGAGGAGGGGGGGGGGGGCGGGACTTGTAAGGTTCAGATCTTGATGGCGTGTGTTGCCACGCCCGTCTAATTTGACTCTTAATTATTAGGTATACACAGTAATTTTCATACATTTGTTTGCAATGTTTTGAATTATTTTCCATTCTGGTAGCTTGTGCATGTCTCCTTCATTTTAACTATATGTAATTGAGAGTGTTATCAGGTTGTTTCCCAAAAAATTAGTGTTTGAGTTTTTTCTTCTTAGGTTTAATAGACTTGTAGTTGGTTCAAGCTGTGGTATCAAGTCCTGGTGCTTGCATTTATTCTGGATTTATTTCAAGATTTTTGATGATGCACGTTTAGTGGGAGGAGACGTTCCCGTCGATTGCGAGGCGCCTACGATGACTTCGTAAAATCTCAAGATGATATGCCGGCTGAGTCTTTCGGAGGTGCTCATAGGGATAGAGTGTGCATGTATGCGTTCATACGGGGAGGGTATGCGAGTATATATGAGCGCTTCGTCTGTACTGTGATAAAAAAAGTGTTTGGGATTTAAATTTAAATGGTCAATGCAAAAAGAAAAGTATCTTCCAGTCGTTTTTTTAAATCTTCCAGTCGGGTAAACGGGCGTGCATGATCCGCGAACCCCGTAGGGCGGCAGCAGACAGATCTGTATCCACGAAAGCGACGGCCCCACAGCCCAAGATTTCTACCGCCTTTCCGCTTTATTCTCCCCAGAAATCCAACGGCGAAAAACATACTCCCTCGGTTCTCCCCGACCCGTCGGTGGAGGTGGAGCAGAACTGTCAAGCTCGGGGTTGGGCGAATCCCCACCGCCCTCGGAAAATCGGGGGAAACGCAGCTCTAAAACCCCGAGATTTTGGCCCCGGTTCTCTCCCAGCCGTTGCAGCTGCCGTTCGCCTAGGAGCTGGCGGTAACCCGGGATCCGGCCGGCGAGCCATTCTCCCCCGCGAGCCATTCTTCCGCAGCTCCGAGTTCCGTCCTTCCTTCCGCCGCGACATCGCAATCCTTCGCCATTGGGTTGTGAGGTATGAGCTTGTTTTGTTTTCATCCCGTGGTTAGTTCGCCCCTCCACTGATCTCGACGCCACCTAGATCCGAGCCTCGCGCTTCACCTCTCCTGCTGCCGACATGGTGTGGGATTTTAGAGATCTGTTGTTTCAACAATTTTGGTAAAGTTTGGTGGTTAGGATACACCTGATGTGATACACGAAAGCCACATGCTTTCTTTCCTGTTTATTATCGTCCGTCTATGATTGCCTCAGGTGAAATTACGGTTCCCCGCAAAAAAAGACTTGAAATTGCGGTTGCGTCAGATTTAGGAAAAATATATGTAATGGACCATATAATTTAGTAGTATAAAAAAGACAATCTTATTCAGTGTGCAATTCTCAGGATAAACCATAATGGCCGTCAAGGGGGGTCCTGCGGACAACAGGACTAGAAGCACCGTGTCTATATGCATAGTGATTGGTTTGTGCTGCTTCTTCTACATCCTCGGGGCGTGGCAGAAGAGTGGCTTCGGAAAGGGGGACAGCATTGCCCTGGAGATCACGAAGCGGACCGATTGCACCATCTTACCCAACCTCAGCTTCGACACACACCATTCTAAACAAGGCAGCTCCGGCGATCTTGTTTCGCCGGTGAAGAAGTTTAAGCCATGCCCGGACCGCTTCACGGACTATACACCTTGCCAAGATCAAAACAGAGCTATGAAATTTCCTCGGGAGAACATGAATTACAGAGAGCGGCATTGCCCACCGCAGAAAGAAAAGCTGCACTGCCTCGTACCACCGCCTAAGGGATATGTTGCTCCATTCCCATGGCCCAAAAGTCGGGACTATGTTCCTTTTGCGAATTGTCCCTATAAGAGCTTGACGGTCGAGAAAGCCATACAGAACTGGGTGCAGTACGAGGGCAATGTCTTCAGATTCCCTGGTGGTGGGACACAGTTCCCTCAAGGTGCTGATAAGTACATTGATCAACTGGCGTCAGTTATACCGATTGCCAATGGAACTGTCAGGACTGCATTGGACACTGGTTGCGGGGTAAGTGGAGATATCAAACTATATATTGCTTACTGCTACTTCGTGAGCTTCTTCTGACTTTGTTCATGTCCTAAAATTCTGAATTTTTTCAGGTGGCTAGCTGGGGAGCTTACTTGTTAAAGAGGAATGTTTTAGCCATGTCGTTTGCACCCAGAGATTCACACGAAGCCCAAGTACAGTTTGCTCTGGAGAGAGGTGTCCCAGCTGTTATTGGTGTTCTTGGCACAATTAAACTCCCTTATCCATCAAGAGCCTTTGATATGGCCCATTGTTCTAGGTGCTTGATTCCATGGGGAATGAATGGTGAGCCTCTAATCATGTATCCTTCTATACTGTGCATCCAATATATGGGCTTGATACATTTTGTTATTGCGTAAATACCTTGTGCCATTTTGATGCAGTTCTTGTTCTACTTCTCATTTTTTTTCTGTATTTGCTGATATGCAGATGGACTCTATATGATGGAAGTTGATAGGGTTCTAAGACCTGGTGGATACTGGGTGCTGTCAGGTCCTCCAATTAACTGGAAGGCGAACTACAAGGGTTGGCAACGTACAAAGGAGGATCTTGAGGCAGAGCAGAACAAGATAGAGGAAATGGCTAAGCTTCTATGTTGGGAGAAAGTCTCGGAGAAGGGTGAGACGGCAATATGGCGGAAAAGAGTAAATACTGAGTCCTGTCCTTCTAGGCTAGAAGAATCCACTGTGCAGATGTGTGAATCAACAAATGCAGATGATGTCTGGTATGTTTCTACTGTAGTTTTGTGAAACAATCTATTAGACTGAATTGCTAACTTTAGCTTAATACTCCCTCTGTCCGTAAATACTTGTCATCAAAATAGATGAAAATGGATGTATCTACAACTAAAATACATCTAGATACATCCATTTCAATGACAAGTATTTCCGGACGGAGGGAGTATCATTTAGCAGGATTCAGAGTATATATTACGATAGTCTAGCATCAATAGGTATACTGTCTGGTCAATGCATTATTTTCGCTTTGCCTACTTAGATGTGTTGATGTATTAATATGTTGTTAGAAGTTCTGGTTAATAATTTATATAACCTCTCTCCTATCCTAATTTTCACTTATTCTTGCAACACCAGGTACAAGAAGATGAAGGCATGTGTTACACCTCTTCCTGATGTAGAAAATCCAAGTGAAGTTGCCGGAGGAGCAATCGAGCCCTTCCCAAGCAGGCTCAACGCAATTCCTCCAAGAATTTCTAATGGGTTAATTCCAGGGGTTTCATCTCAGGCATATCAGAAAGACAACAAAATGTGGAAGAAGCATGTGAAGGCTTATAGCAATGTGAACAAGTATCTACTTACTGGTAGGTACAGAAACATCATGGACATGAATGCAGGTTTTGGGGGTTTTGCTGCGGCGATTGAGTCCCCAAAATCCTGGGTGATGAATGTGGTGCCAACCATTGCAAAGATTGCAACCCTGGGGGCTGTTTATGAGCGAGGATTGATTGGCATTTACCATGACTGGTATGCCTTGTTATGCCCGAATCTCGACTCAGTAAAGTTGTTGTCATGAACTTACTGACACGTCTCACAATTTCATGTCAGGTGTGAAGCTTTCTCTACTTATCCAAGGACCTATGATCTTATCCACGCTAGTGGCCTTTTCACCTTGTATAGCAATAAGTAAGTTGCTCCTGTCCTGCGGCATCAGTTCTGTCACCTTGTATAACAATTAGTAAGATTGCCAATGCTGATTCATTCTGTATGTTAAAACCGAACAGGTGCAGCATGGAAGACATCCTCCTTGAGATGGACCGCATCTTGAGGCCTGAAGGCGCTGTTATAATGCGTGACGATGTCGATGTCTTGACAAAGGTGAACAAACTCGCTCGGGGCATGAGATGGAACACGAAGCTAGTTGACCACGAGGATGGTCCCCTAGTGCGCGAGAAGGTCTTGTATGCTGTGAAGCAGTATTGGGTTGGCGGAAACCAGACGGCCGCATCGTGAAGAACATATTCTAACACGGGGAATTCTGGGATCCACCTTTGAAGCTGGCTTCCTGGAATTGAGATATGGAGTCATCAGGTGCGAACAAAAATGGCCTACTCTTCTCCGGGGTAGCAATGAAGCAACCAAGGTTGATCGGCAGCAGTATATTGTTGTAGCAGTTTTGTAATTTAATTTCATTCGTCACTCGGCATGAAGTTACTCTGGTTAATTGAAGGATGTATTCTCAAGAAATATTATTGCTTTAGTTTCTGTAATTTTGCTCATGCTGCAACTTCTGAATGTTTGCTTCATTACCAGTAATCCCATCACTTCGTTGTTTCTTAGTTATGTACAGTTATTTCTTATGTAGCTTTACTGTGTTGTTACCTGAACGAACTGAATGTTTTCTACTCAAGAATGTATTTAGAAGAGATTTTTATTTTTTAGCAATTTTAGAAGAGATATTTTCTTCCTGCTTGGATCTTAATGGAACAATGGATGGGAGAACCTCTTGGTGTTGTTCCTGCTCAATCCCATTATGTGCATGCTATAAATGTTTGGTATTCCTGCTCCATTCCACCATGTGCAGTTGTGAGTAGTCTAAAGAGTTGATGTATATGTTTTAGTGCAAGATGCTGCATATCTACCGTTACATCCGGAAATAAAATACAGATTGATATGCCGGCTGAGTGCCTATGCTTTAGGTTGCTTTCTTGCTGGATTACATTGCAGATAATGTTACCGTCCTTGTGATTCTTGTCGGAAGGGCCTATTTTGAAGATTATGCTGGTAAGCCTTCATTACCATTCATAGCTTCACGCAACAGGCAAGACCAAAGGTTCAGTATGAGTTAACGGTATGTTCCTACTTCCTCCGAAAATTGACCTACTGTTTTTACTTACTTGGAACATAAAATATATCTTAAATTGCTTTACTGCAGTGCATAAATTCTTAGGTAGCCAAGCTTCCTCACAGGCCAATTTCGGCTGTACGTGCAGGAAGAGAGAAATGGTGGATTTAGGAACTGAGTAAATGCAAGACTTTGTTGCTTGTCCTAAACAGGTGTTATGTGCGCGATTTACTCCCTCCAGTTTTCTTCTGCGTGGTGAGGACGTGGTTACACGCTGGCTGTTGCTCCGCCAGCTCACAAAACAAGTAACGTTTTAGACAATAACCTCAGTTGTACTTTTAAAACTTTGATTACCAATATCGTTTTAAATATTTGGACAGGAAACTTGAAAATCATCGATCAAAAAAGATTTTCAAATCCTGATAGTTTCCGTTGGTCAAATTTACATCTTAAAGACTATGTCGAGATGTTAAAAAGTTGCTTATTTGTGAACTGCAGTACTGTCTCAATCAATAGACAAACTGCTCTCCTACCATTAGTCCATTACCGTTCCCAGATATTATACTATTACCTCTATCAAAATATAAGACGTTTTTGTAGACACGGAGGTATTAGATAAAGCTTTTCTTAGCGTCACTTTGGGGATAATCACAGGTTTTGATTCTAACTGACCTGTTGTATTAGAAAATGATTTCATACGCACTAAGTCACATGGCAACTGCAAATTGCGGTTATCCGAACTATCATTGGTTTCCACATGATGACTGCTTGGTTTTTCATCATCAATCATTCGGTCACATTTCTTCAGAGTTTTTCTATGAGATAGATTGCCCATATGATTAGTTCTGTGACTCATAGGAAACTGAAATAGTGAAAGTGTCCTTCGAATCCTGAGCTCAAATGCACCCTTATGAACAGTAAAATAAAAAACAAATAGTTACAAAATTCATAACATTCCAATTTTGGTCTAGGAAAAAATAACAAAATCTGCTCTCCAAAATGCTTTCAAAAGTAGTCTTTTTGGAGCATTTGTTTTATTTTTTCCCCAGAGCATTAGGAATATTTTCTCTTCACGGAAAATTGTAGGTATGTAGAACATTCAACAATGTTTGTTGCCACAAGAAGTACAGAAGTTTCTAAATTTATTTACTATTTCTTTTGATTCACAAGGGTGCATTTGAGCTCGTGAGCAGAAACTCCATGTGCCTGAAATAGTAACTTCTTGAGTTCCATGAAAGAAGGTGAATCAGAATATAGGATGAGTCTATGTTGTAGTAATTTAGTGCTTACTATTTCTATGCAAGTTGATCTTCTACTATGCTACGCATGTGCTTACACTTTAGTTCCTAAGCTTTTGTGGTGTTTTTTCAATATTTTTGAGCTGTTTCGACATTCAATTGTAGGTGCTGATATTTTATTTTCTGTCTCTGTCTGAGTTAGGTGTAACATTAAGTTCTGTCTTTTGAAGATGGGTCCAGTCGTAGATCGATCAGCAGATGCTAATAAATGTTTCTCGGTGGGTTTCGCTAACAGAACTTGTATGCCCTGCCGACGTGCCCCTGGTAGAACGCACCATGTAACTACGATCTATGACTGATGCCACTTGCTCAGTTTAAAATATCGGCAATCAGTTTGTGCATAACAAAGTTCTTTACCTCGTGGCAACAGCTGATATGAGCTGCTTACTTTTGTATGGTATTACATGAGTGTGATACTAAGAGTATTATTGTGACCGTGACCTATCAGGTCGAATATACAAAGAGCTTTATTACCTTCAGCGACCTATCATGTCAAATATTCCCTCTGTTTCTTTACTCTGCATATAATTTTGTCTTAAGTCAAACTTCATCAAGTTTGACCAAGACTGTAGAAAAAATATATAAACATTCAGAATATCAAACCAGTATCATTATATGCACCATATAATTATTTTTTATGTTGTATATCTTTAGTATTGTAGACGTTGATAATTTTCAATATAAATTTGGTCAAACTTTACAAAGTTTGACTTGAGACAAATCTTATAAGCGGAGTAAAAAGAAATAAGGAGAGTACATACTACTTCTGTTCCAAAATGTAGTGTGTGTTAGGTTTTTTAAATTAAACATGTCAAAGGTTGACCAAATTTGTATCAAAAAACAACATCCACAATACAAAATTAGTATTTTTGGATCCACAATGAAATGCACTTTTATATTTTAACTATTTAATATTGTAGATGTCGACATTTTTAATACTCTCGATGTCGATAGTTTCTTCTATAAAGTTGGTTAAACATAGATATGTTTGACTTATGCAAAACTTTATATGCACCACATTTTGAAATGGAGCGAGTACTATTATATTGTCATTCGTGTTGCTAAAAAGTCATCACACATGATAAAAAAATGTTGTGACAAATGGGGTTTTCAGCCGTCAGCCTTTAATGGTCATCCGATCTAGAACCCCATTAAAAATGTTGTGGCAAACGATCTTGAACTTTTGGGCCATTTTTTACTCATTAATTTTGCAAGACTAAGTAAACATTAACTGGTTTAACAAGGATAAAGGATTAAGAAACAAATGACATTTTGTTATCTTGTTGGCTAGCTTTTTCTTTAAGTTTTTGCTGGCTACAATAGATGATGTCCAGTTCATGGCTCAAAAATCAGAACCTCTTGTAGCGCATTGGTTGCAATTTAATTGTTTTCTATTGTAAAAAGAATCAAGTGAGTGTGATGCTCAACAGATATTATGAATGTGACCTATCAGGCCTAATACCTATTATCATATTGTTGTTTGTATCGACAAAAAGCCATCATAGATGATTAGAAAATGTTATCAAGTATGATTTTTGAGATGTTGTCTGGCTTTAATAGTCGGTGATAATAGTTTTCGCAGGGATAATATGACGTCATTGCAGACGTTCGTGTGATTTTGGGGCCATTCCATATTCATTACTTTTGAGGTTGAGCAAAACTGCTCTATGTCTAAAGACAAACCTTGCCAGGTTTAGTATATTGGCAATCGGTTTGTGCATGAAATGGTTTTTCACGTCGTGGTGACACCTGATATGAGGTGCTTATTTTGTAGGGTAAAAGAAAACCACGTAGGTGTGATGCTTGTGACTGTGACCTATCAGGTCGAATATATGAAGAGCTTTATTACTTCCACCGGTCTACCAAGTCTTATATGTATTACTGTATTATCCCGCATGTTGATAAAAAAGGCATCCAAGATGGTTGAAAAATCTTGTCCCGGGCGGGTTTTTGAGCCATATGCCCATATCTAGCTTAGATGCCAGTATAAATATGAGGTCATTGCAAACGATCGTGTACTTTTTTGGGCCATTTCTCACTCATTAGCTTTTGAGACCGAACAAATATTACGCGTGTTAGCGGCGACAAATGGCATTTTTTCGGTTGAGAGAAAGACATTCTGTTGCCTCCCTGGCTAATTTCCCCCTTTATTCTTTGTTTTCCGGGAACATGCCAATAGGGCATGAAGCTCAATGCTGGAGCTAAAACTTGGTTTGCTTGCAAGAGCAGCAAGACATGTATGGCATCGTGCCCGAGCACCCACGGAGATGTCCCATTCGAAAGCCTCGGGCATCCGATCTAGATCGCGCTCGTAGCAGCTAGTGCATGCATCTCGCTCACGCCTTTCTCCCAGATAGGACAGACGATGGCAAAGCAAAGGGGATGGATGCTCATTGGACAACGATGCACACGATGCGAATTCCAATAATTCAGTTCCGTTGTCCCGTCAGGATAACAATAATATATCACGACCGTTTGCCATGACCTACTAGCTCACCACCTGCATGCATAGTCCATGGACGAATCATCATTTCATCGTCCGGCACACGCACGAGATCTGCTACGTACGTCAAGATCGTAATCATCGCGGGCGAGGGGCCGTAAAGGCTCCCCACGAGTGTCCGGGATCCACGACGGGTCACTGGTGGTCCGGTGGACGAACTGTTCTTCTGCCCGAGTGTCCGTCCCACAAACCCGGCCACGCACTCGCTGGCGGAACTTGCCCCGTTGGGGTTTCAGCGGGCTGCATATGCTTCCCCGAAACAGGACTCCGCTCCTCTCAGAAAAGAGAAAGAAACGACAGAACAGGGTTCGTCTGGGAGAAGTGAAGGACGGGACGGCACCTCACCTCACCTCAGCCAGTGCAGCCAAAGCCAGCGCACAATGGGACGTGACACCACGAGGCGTTTTTCTTGCCAGCAACTCAGCATCGCATTATTGGTAACCACACGGTGCGGGACAGCAAAATAGCGTGTGGCTCATCGGAAAATGCGGCTTGGCTCTCGGGTGCATAGTCACCTGGCATGCCAGTCTTTTTTGTAAATTGTGAAAAGAGTCCAAAAATCCTTGGCAATGAACTCGACCTTATGTTGTACCCTTATATAAAAAAAATTCATGGATGAATAACTGTCGTCTCCACCAACCGACGGTCCTCCTCTGCCTGTGTCGATATCGCCCTAGCCAGCCGCCGCCTACCCAAAAACTAGGGTTTCTCTGCCTTTCGCCGGCGCTGTTGCCGGTCCGCCCCGTCTCCTGTGGCCTTAGTGCCATGGGGGCGGAGTGGATCCCGATCCTTGCCAGTGGGAGGGCTTTGTTTTTAGATCTTTTTTCGAGATTTGTTAGGATTTGTGTTCTATTCAGGAAAACGAGACGGCGGCGGCTCCCTAAAGATGGAATAAAGGTCTCGTGGCCTTAGTCCCCGTTCCGGTGATGCGTCTAGTATTGTTGGTGAACGTGTGGAGGTGTGTCTCCGGTGGATCTGTCTTTGGTAGATTTGCTCGGATCGGTTCGTCGTTCGTCTCTATTCGTGCGTCTTCAGGTTGGGTCCTTCTTATCTACAATCTTCATCGCCGGCGGTTGCTATTCTGGTGCGTTAGTTCTATGGGGTCTTAGCACGACGACTTTCTGACTGTCTACTACAACAAGGTTTACCCGGCTCCGGCGAGGAAGGGGCGATGACAGTGGCGCGCTTTCGGCTCGCTTCAGTGTTTGTAGTCGTTGCTAGGTGGTCTACGGATCTGGATATAATTTTTATTATTTCTAGTGTTCGTTGTATTACCATGATTGAAGATGAATAGAATGGAAATTTATCCCGCAAAAAAAAGAATAATTGCCGTCGACTTTTGAGCAAAAAGAAAAGGAAAAAAAGAAAATTTGAAGGACAAAAAGTGAATATTAACTTCATTATAGTGTTGCCTTTTTTACCCGCAAAAAAATGTTGCTTTTTTCTCGCCCACATTACCGTCAAAGTCATTTCTCGGTGTTTTTTTTTGCAGAAGAACACTTGATCCCTTTTTGCCAAAAAATAATCATGAATGTTTGACTATTTTGCAATTACTCTTTAAAAAAACAGGTGCATCTACACCCAGGTTACAAATGTCTACCTCCGTGACTCATGCTCAATCACACAGGGTTGTGGATATCGGATGAGTTACAAGGCATGACCAGATGAGCTTCACAGAGTTAAGTGGATGTTAATTTTTTTAAATAGGAGGGTAATCCCTGGCCTCTGCATTGTTACGATGTACACAATCATATATTTTATTTATTAAAGTTCCAGGTAACAAGCTCCAGTAACAAAGTAAAAAAAATAATAAAAATAGCCACAACCGGCAAAAGTAAGAATATATGTCTACACACAAAGGGGCCGCTATCCAAACTGGTTATACATATTCTGTGCCACCGTCTCTCGTTGGTTGCATTCACATGCCAAACCAGGTTAACTAAATCAGGTTTATCATCTTCTGTGAATCCCTTGTATGATTATCTTTTCAATATTTTCTGTTCCGTATGAGCTTCCGTGGATTCTCAAGACCCATTTGAGAATCAAGGTCTTCTACTGGCTGCTAGCTGGTGATTAGGAATCATATCTGGACCAAAGAATAAGATAACTTAAAGAAATATATGGAAGGAACATGAATCTTTTGATATGATAAAACTCCGGAGCACCTATTTTTAAAAAAAAGGGAGGCAAACGCTTTGCCTTCATTCTTTAATTAAGAAGAGTTTTGCGGAGAAGTACACATGCCGTATAGAAACAACACATTCAAGAGTTCACTTTCATGGCATCAATTAACTCAAACATTTGGTCTCCGCCAGCCCCACAAAGTAGCTTTCGACCTAATCTTACCTGCGATGATGCACTAGTAGAAAAAGGGCCATTTGTCCCGGTTCATAAGGCCCATCTGTCCCGGTTGGGGAATCGGGACTAAAGGGTCGTTACTAATGTCCTAGGCTTTTAGTCCCGGTTCTTATACTAACCGGGACAGATGGGCCTCCACGTGGCCGCTCCGGCGAGCTCAGGCACGAGGGCCTTTGGTCCCGGTTGGTAGCACCAACCGGGACCAATAAGCTTCTACGCGTCAGCATTTCAGGGGCTGGTTTTTTTTTGAAAGGAGGTGGTTTAGGGGTTTCGGGGGTTAATTTAGGTTGGTATAGGTAGCTAATAGAGAGACGTGTCCTCTCTTATCTCCGTGCTACCGCTACTGCTATGCCTAAACATGACTTAGATTGAAGTGAGGCAACATTTGGTGCATGTCAAAAGTAATACTAATCCTAACTTGATCAAGTTTAGATTGTACTACTTTCGACATGCACCACATGCATGTTGCCTTCACTTCAATCCAATCCATGTTCATTTCACCCGCTGATATATAATAACTCTTCATGCTCGCATCATGCATCATCATATATAATAACAAGTCTACTAATCATCATCATACAACTTCTACTCGTTATTAATAACAAGTCATACGATCATCATCCTCATAGTCATCGAACCAACCCTACTTAATTGTTCTTAGCACATGATCATCAGTATTAGGTAGGACCTAAATACCCTCTTTAAGATAAAATAGCATAAAACAATATAGACCCTGACTCTCCATTATGGAGAATGGAGATCATCCTGTCTCCAATTCTTGCGCTTCGATTCCTTTTGCTTCCAAGAACCTCCTTACGACTGTCCATACATTTTTTCCATCCTTTGATTTGCATGTCTCCATTCCTTTTAGAAATCTGGTATGGACAGTTGAGATTCATAGAATGACCTGGCTGTATGTTCAAAACATTAAGGCTACCTTTCTGATACATCAAATGAGGCACACAATTCTCTGGGATTATCTGTTGAAAAACATAGTAATAACTTCATAGTTAGTAATGATGTACTAGTTTTAGAAGTATGCAAAAGATGCACGGATGTCGTAATAGTAAAAAATCTTATCAGGGTATCTCCATGGTAGTTACCATAGTTCAACACATGCACTAGTGGCACATATTAACCATAATGTTGAGGAGTTTGATTGTAGATATTGTAATTCTCAATGTCAGTACAAAATCCGACCAGATGATTTTTCTCCTTGTAAGTTAATTCGGAGCCATCGGTGTAGTGGGTTTTGTTTACCATCTCCCGCACATTCTTTGAATAATGAAAATAAGCTGTCAATGGAAATAAGCTGCCAACTATTTTGAAATAAACAATATAAATTAGCTAATAACTATGTTTGAGAAACTCACATAGCGGTAGAATTGGAGGCATATCAACAAGGACCCAAATGTCCATATTGTGTTGTTCGATTTCAAGATCACCAAGATCCATGGTGACAAGCATACCCTCATCAAAACCATACATCTTGCAAAGTGCTTCCCATTTTTTGCAACCAAAATGGGTTACGCTCTCAGAATTGTACAACTTTACTTCAAAATCCACATCATGATGAGTCCTTAGGTGAATTTTCTTTGTTTTGAAACTTTCATGGTCTTCAAAACCCATCCTCTCCAAGACATAGCGCCTTGCATGGCATGGGAAAAGCTACTCGAATTGTAAAAGATGAAAATTACACATTGAAATAGTTGTAGTCATGCTTAATTACGAAGAAACACTTGTTGTCGTTGCGTACCGTTTCAACATCGAAGGTCTCCTCGAGCTTAATGCTGAAGTGCCGATCATCGTCCAGGTGAGGCCTGTCGCACGGACCTCAATCGTCGTGACACCAGCTGCACTCCCCCGGAAGACTTTCTTCGTCTGATGACGACATTTCCTACGTTCATAATTCAAAGATTAAACTTGTACAATTAAATATGTGTACTACAAAAACTAAATTAGATCATTATTATTCATCACGGGTTGACTATCGGTCTGTCGAGTCTTTTCTTGAAAACTCTCATCTCACGTGGTGTATATATTCGACTCTCGGTGATGGTCGCTCTTCACTTCGTCCCCGAGTGCATTACACCAAAATGTCTAGCACACGGGAACGAAGGAGAAGCGACCCCCATGACAACAGTCGAGATTCTTCGTCCTCTCATATATATATATATATATGGTGGAACTCTCCCTCACTGATTCCTCTCTGACATTTGCGACCGTCGGTGATGGTCGTTACTCCTTCTTCCCCTAGTGCATAACAAAGGTCTAGCACCCGGAGAAGAAGGAGAAACGACCCCCATGACAACAGTCGGGATTCTTCGTCCTCTCATATATATATATATATATATGGTGGAACTCTCCCTCACTGATTCCTCTCTAACATTTGCGACCGTCGGTGATGGTCGTTACTCCTTCTTCCCCTAGTGCATAACAAAGGTCTAGCACTCGGAGAAGAAGGAGAAACAACCCCCACGACAACAGTCGGGTTTCTTCGTCCTCTCATATATGGTGGAGACTCGACAGACTTAAAGTCAACCCGAAATATCGTTTAATTATCTTTCTAAAAAAGGATTTGGGTGGTCTCACCTCGAGGTCGGAGGGGGTCGGTGACGGGGACGACGGCAGGGATGATGGAGGGGGGCTCCTAGATTTCTGCGAAAACAAAAACCCTATAAGCTATCAACTAATCATATGCATACGCCTTGCATAGTGCTCTCCAATTTTAGCATTCAAAGTAGGAGTAGTTTTTCAATTTGAGCATTCAATAAGCAAAATCAAATCGCAAAATAAAGTAGTATTCAAATTAGGATGCATTAAATTATAAGCAAAACTACATCATCTCTTGCGTCCGTACATCGTCTAATATTATCAATACACCTCGAATACTATCATACATATAACATCGCTAGTATAGCTACAACCGTAGCGCCCGACGGGTATCGGCACGGGCGGTGGACACCAAAAGAGAAGGAACCATCACAGGATCACTCCAGTGAGATCCTCGAAGAACCTGCCAGGTATTGTCGAACCTGCCCTCCAACGCAACCATGTAGCGATGGACGTGCTCGTCCTCCTCGCTGACACGGTGACGTACCACCTCCGTGGTGTCCGGAAGCCTCGGCACCGTCACTGGCCCACACGACCGCCACCAAACAAGGATCGGGTCAATAACGGGCTGGCTCCTCACCAACCTACGCCCCCGGAAGGTAGCACATCCCAAAACCATCCCGGCGGAGCCCAGTCCCGGGCATGGCCCCTATGATCAAGTTGGTCTCCTCCGCTGAGTCGACGACGAGGATGCGGGATAGGCATCGTCGACGTCGATGCGGGAATAATTGCTTTAACTAAAAAAAATAAAGTAGTTCTATTAATTTTCTTGCTAAAAATAAACTACTTCTATAGTAAAATAAACTAGTTTTATTAAATCAAGTAATTCAACTACTAAGCACTTACTATAAATAGAAAAGTAGTACTTACTAAAAATAAACTACTTCTATATATAGTAAAATAAAGTAGTTTTATTAAATCAACTAGTTCAACTACTAATAAATTAAGCACTTACTATAAATAAAGTAGTTTTATTAAATCAACTAGTTCAACTACTAATAAATTAAGCACTTACTATAAATAAAGTAGTTTTATTAAATCAACTAGTTCAACTACTAATAAATTAAGCACTTACTATAAATAAAGTAGTTTTATTAAATCAACTAGTTCAACTACTAATAAATTAAGCACTTACTATAAATAAAGTAGTTTTATTAAATCAACTAGTTCAACTACTAATAAATTAAGCACTTACTATAAATAAAGTAGTTTTATTAAATCAACTAGTTCAACTACTAATAAATTAAGCACTTATTATAAATAAAGTAGTTTTATTAAATCAACTAGTTCAACTACTAATTAAGCATTTACTATAAATAAACTAGTTTAATTAGTTCAACTACTAATTAACCACCTCCGTGGTGTCCGGAAAAAGAAAAAAAATGAGAAGAAGAAATGATTAATAGAGGAGAAGATCGAAGAAAAAAGAACAAAAAAAGAGGAGAAGAAGAAAAAAAATAGAATTCTATTTTTTCTTCTTCTCCTCTCTATTTTTCTTCTTCCTCTCCTCTTCTTCTCCTTCTTCTTCTCCTTCTTCCTCTCCTGCTTCTTTTTCTTCTTACTTCTTTGCTTCTTCATCTTTTCTTCCTTTTCCTTATTTTACTTTTTCCTCTACACTAACCTAAAATGCACTAAACTAAACTCGATATCTACTAATAATCTAAATAAAAAATTAATACATATATGAGAAAAAAAAGGGGGCTCACACCGGGGGCGGCCGGCGAGGGCGACGGCGGCGGGGGGCGGAGGGCGACGGCGGGGGCGGCGGGCGACGGCGGGGGCGGCGGGGGGCGACGACGACGTCGACAGGGGGCGGCTCGGGGCGGCTGAGGGCGACGACGACGGGGGGCGGCAGAGGGCGGGGGGCAACTGATTGTGAAATTTTCACAAGCCCTGCTTATATACCCGGAGCATTGGTTCTGGTTCGTGGCAACAACTGGTACGAATGCCCCCCGTTGGTACCGGTTGATGCCACGAACCGGGACCAAAGGTTAGTTTTCGGCAGCCCAAAAGGCGGGAAGCGGCGGCCTTTGGTCCCGGTTGGTGGCACCAATCGGTACCAAAAGGGGGACATTCATACCGGTTGGTGCCACGAACCGGTTCCAATGCCCCCCTTTTAGTCTCGATTGGTACCACCAACCGGGAACAAAGGCCTCGTTCTGCCCGTGCCCAAATGTTTAGTCCCACCTCGCTAGCTGAGAGGGGCGCACAGTGGTTTATAAGCACCACTGCCGCACCGCTCTCGAGCTTCTCTCCATTGCAGGCTTTCTGGGCCTAATTGTCACTGGTATGCCTGATGGGCCTACTAGGCCTTTTGTGGGCCTGAATTCTGGCCCATGGATGGGTTTCTAGTCGTATTCAGGAGTTGAGGCCCAGTAGGTGGCATATTTTTTATTTTTTTTCTGTTTTCTTTTTTGCTTTATTTATTTTGTTTTGTTTCTACTTACAACAAAAAACTTATTTATTTTATTTTGTTTCTAATTACTTACTTATTATGTAATTTTGCTATTAAAGTTTCTAACAAAAAAGTTCTTTATGAAAATTCTTTTTTGCTTTTAATGATTTTGAACAGAAAATACTTTGATAATTTTAGTTGCATCAATTTTATATGTAATTTTAGTTTCAATAATACTAGAGGTTGCTTATAATGTTTTGAACAGAAAATACTTTGATAATTTTAGTTTCATAGATTTTATTTATGTTATTAAAGTTTATTTTATTTTGTTTCTACTTATATATTTTATTACAGTTTATATTATTTTGTTTCTAATTACTAATTTAATTTATTATAATTTTAGTTTCAATAATACTAGAGGTTTACAAAATGCAATATTCAAAGCATTTCAACAAAACGGACAATCTGTTTCAAGATATCAGGGTTTCATACGGAAACTCGTCTGTTACAATATGCATTTTAAATGAACTAGGAAAAGGTTGAAAGTTGGCATGATATCATCATAATAGTTGTGGAGAGAAAGTCTTCACTTTTTCTTCGCTTGTGTGCTTTGCTTATTGCGCCGTAACCATGGATAATCTTCATCGTTTATCAGGATGCTTGGGTCAGCCTTGACTTTGAAGGGAGGAATTTCATGAAACTTTTCATAATCTTCGGACATGTCTGTCTTGCCCTCCACTCCCACGATGTCCCTTTTTCCTGAAAGAACTATGTGGCGCTTTGGCTCATCGTATGATGTATTCGCTTCCTTATCTTTTCTTTTTCTCGGTTTGGTAGACATGTCCTTCACATAGATAACCTGTGCGACATCATTGGTTAGGACGAACGGTTCGTCAGTGTACCCAAGATTGTTCAGATCCACTATTTTCATTCCGTACTGTGGGTCTACCTGTACCGCGCCTCCCTGACAGATTGACCCATTTGCACTTAAACAAAGGGACCTTAAAATCTGTTGGGGAACGTAGCAGAAAACAAAAATTTTCCTACGGTTTCACCAAGATCCATCTATGAGTTCATCTAGCAACGAGTGATCGGATTGCATCTACATACCTTTGTAGATCACGCGCGGAAGCGTTCAAGGACGGGGATGAGGAAGTCGTACTCGACGTGATCCAAATCACCGGAGATCCTAGCGCCGAATGGACGGCACCTCCGTGTTCAACACACGTACGGTCAGCGTGACGTCTCCTCCTTCTTGATCCAGCAAGGGGAGAGGAGAGGTTGATGAATATCCAGCAGCACGACGGCGTGGTGGTGGATGCAGGGCGTCACAGCAGCAGGGCTTCGCCATATACTGCGAGAGAGAGGTGTAGCAGGGGAGAGGGAGGCGCCAAGACTCAAGGTGTTGTTGCCCCCTCCCTCCCCCCTTTATGTAGGCTCCCCTAGGGGGGGGTGGCGCCGGCCCTAGGAGATGGGATCTCCTAGGGGGGCGGCGGCCAAGGGTGGAGTAGCCACCAAGGCAAGGTGGGGCGCCCCCCCACCCCTAGGGTTTCAACCCTAGGCGCATGGGGTGGGCCTAGGGGGGCGCACCAGCCCACTATGGGCTGGTTCCCCTCCCCACTTTGGCCCATGGGGCCCTTCGGGATGGATGGCCCCACCCGGTGGACCCCTGGGACCCTTCCGGTGGTCCCGGTACAATACCGGTGACCCTGAAACTCTTCGATGGCCGAAACTGCACTTCCTATATATAATTCTTTACCTCCGGACCATTCCGGAACTCCTCGTGATGTCCAGGATCTCATCTGGGACTCCGAACAACTTTCGGGTTACTGCATATTCATATCTCTACAACCCTAGCATCACCGAACATTAAGTGTGTAGACCCTACGGGTTCGGGAGACATGTAGACATGACCGAGACGGCTCTCCGGTCAATAACCAACAGCGGGATCTGGATACCCATGTTGTCTCCCACATGCTCCTTGATGATCTCATCGGATGAACCACGATGTCGAGGATTCAAGCAACCCCGTATACAATTCCCTTTGTCAATCGGTATGTTACTTGCCTGAGATTCGATCGTCGGTATCCCAATACCTCGTTCAATCTCGTTACTGGCAAGTCACTTTACTCGTACCGTAATGCATGATCTCGTGACCAGACACTTGGTCACCTTGAGCTCATTGTGATGATGCATTACCGAGTGGGCCCAGAGATACCTCTCCGTCATACGGAGTGACAAATCCCAGTCTTGATCCGTGTCAACCCAACAGACACTTTCGGAGATACCCGTAGTATACCTTTACAGTCATCCAATTACGTTGTGACGTTTGGTATACCCAGAGCACTCCTACGGTATCTGGGAGTTACACGATCTCATGGTCTAAGGAAAAGATACTTGACATTGTAAAAACTCTAGCAAACGAACTATACGATCTTGTGCTATGTTTAGGATTGGGTCATGTCCATCACATCATTCTCCTAATGATGTGATCCCGTTATCAATGACATCCCCATGTCCATAGCCAGGAAACCATGACTATCTGTTGATCAACGAGCTAGTCAACTAGAGGCTCACTAGGGACACATTGTGGTCTATGTATTCACACATGTATTACGATTTCCGGATAATACAATTAAAGCATGAACAATAGACAATTATCATGAACAAGGAAATATAATAATCATTTTATTATTGCCTCTAGGGCATATTTCCAACAGTCTCCCACTTGCAGTAGAGTCAATCATCTAGTTACATTGTGATGAATCGAACACCCATGGAATTCTGGTGTTGATCATGTTTTGCTCTAGGGAGAGGTTTAGTCAACGGATCTGCTACATTCAGGTCCGTATGTACTTTACAAATCTCTATGTCTCCATTTTGAACACTTTCACGAATGAAGTTGAAGCGACGCTTGATATGCCTGGTCTTCCTGTGAAACCTGGGCTCCTTGACAAGGGCAATAGCTCCAGTGTTGTCACAGAAGAGAGTCATCAGGCCCGACGCATTGGGTATGACTCCTAGGTCGGTTATGAACTCCTTCACCCAGACTGTTTCGTGTGCTGCCTCCGAGGCTGCCATGTACTCCGCTTCACATGTAGATCCCGCCACAACGCTTTGCTTGCAACTACACCAGCTTACTGCCCCACCATTCAAAATATACACGTATCCGGTTTGTGACTTAGAGTCATCCAGATCTGTGTCGAAGCTAGCGTCGACGTAACCCTTTACGACGAGCTCTTCGTCACCTCCATAAACGAGAAACATTTCCTTAGTCCTTTTCAGGTACTTCAGGATATTCTTGACCGCTGTCCAGTGTTCCTTGCCGGGATTACTTTGGTACCTTCCTACCAAACTTACGGCAAGATTTACATCAGGTCTGGTACACAGCATGGCATACATAATAGAACCTATGGCTGAGGCATAGGGGATGACACTCATCTCTTCTATATCTTCTGCCGTGGTCGGACATTGAGCTGAGCTCAATTTCACACCTTGCAACACAGGCAAGAACCCCTTAGACTGATCCATATTGAACTTCTTCAATATCTTATCAAGGTATGTGCTTTGTGAAAGACCTATGAGGCGTCTTGATCTATCTCTATAGATCTTGATGCCTAATATATCAGCAGCTTCTCCAAGGTCCTTCATTGAAAAACTCTTATTCAAGTAGGCCTTAATGCTGTCCAAAAGCTCTATATCATTTCCCATCAAAAGTATGTCATCTACATATAATATGAGAAATGCTACAGAGCTCCCACTCACTTTCTTGTAAACGCAGGCTTTTCCATAAGTCTGCATAAACCCAAATGCTTTGATCATCTCATCAAAGCGAATGTTCCAACTCCGAGATGCTTGCACCAGCCCATAAATCGAGCGTTGGAGCTTGCACACCTTGTCAGCATTCTTAGGATCGACAAAACCTTCCGGCTGCATCATATACAGTTCTTCCTTAAGATGACCGTTAAGGAATGCCGTTTTGACGTCCATTTGCCATATCTCATAATCATAGTATGCGGCAATTGCTAACATGATTCGGATGGACTTCAGCTTTGCTACGGGAGAGAATGTCTCATCTAGTCAACCCCTTGAACTTGTCGATAACCCTTAGCAACAAGCCTAGCTTTATAGATGGTCACATTACCATCCGCGTCTGTCTTCTTCTTAAAGATCCATTTATTTTCTATGGCTCGCCGATCATCGGGCAAGTCAGTCAAAGTCCATACTTCGTTTTCATACATGGATCCTATCTCGGATTTCATGGCTTCCAGCCATTTGTCAGAATCCGGGCCCGCCATCGCTTCTTCATAGTTCGAAGGTTCACCGTTGTCTAACAACATGATTTCCAAGACAGGGTTGCCGTACCACTCTGGTGCGGAACGTGTCCTTGTGGACCTTCGAAGTTCAGTAGGAGCTTGATCAGAAGTATCTTGATCATCATCATTAACTTCCTCTCTAATTGGTGCAGGCACCACAGGAACATTTTCCTGAGTTGTGCCACTTTCTGGTTCAAGAGGCAATACTTCATCAAGTCCTACTTTCCTCCCACTTACTTCTTTCGAGAGAAACTCTTTCTCTAGAAACGATCCATTCTTGGCAACAAAGATCTTGGCTTCGGATCTGAGGTAGAAGGTATACCCAATAGTTTCTTTAGGGTATCCTATGAAGACACATTTTTCCGACTTGGGTTCGAGCTTTTCAGGTTGAAGTTTCTTGACATAAGCATCGCATCCCCAAACTTTTAGAAACGACAGCTTAGGCTTCTTCCCAAACCATAATTCATACGGTGTCGTCTCAACGAATTTTGACGGAGCCCTATTTAAAGTGAATGCGGCAGTCTCTAAAGCATAGCCCCAAAATGACAGCGGTAAATCGGTAAGAGACATCATAGATCGCACCATATCTAATAGAGTGCGATTACAACGTTCGGACATACCATTACGCTGAGGTGTTCCAGGCGGCGTGAGTTGTGAAACTATTCCACATTTTCTTAAGTGTGTACCAAATTCGTGACTCAAGTATTCTCCTCCACGATCTGATCGCAAAAATTTGATTTTTTTGTCACGTTGATTCTCAACCTCACTCTAAAATTCCTTGAACTTTTCAAAGGTTTCGAACTTGTGTTTCATTAAGTAGATATACCCATATCTACTCAAGTCATCAGTGAGGGTGAGAACATAATGATAGCCACCACGAGCCTCAACACTCATTGGACCGCACACATCAGTATGTATGATTTCCAATAGGTTGGTTGCTCGCTCCATTGTTCCTGAGAACGGAGTCTTGGTCATCTTACCCATGAGGCATGGTTCGCACGTGTCAAATGATTCGTAATCAAGAGACTCTAAAAGTCCATCTGTATGGAGCTTCTTCATGCGTTTGACACCTATGTGACCAAGGCGGCAGTGCCACAAGTATGTGGGACTATCATTATCAACCTTACATCTTTTGGCACTCACACTATGAATATGTGTAGCATTACGCTCGAGATTCATTAAGAATAAACCATTCACCATAGGAGCATGACCATAAAACATATCTCTCATATAAATAGAACAACCATTATTCTCGGATTTAAATGAGTAGCCATATCGAATTAAACGAGATCCTGATACTATGTTCATGCTCAAAGCTGGTACTAAATAACAATTATTGAGGTTTAAAACTAATCCCGTGGGTAAATGTAGAGGCAGCGTGCCGACGGCGATCACATCGACCTTGGAACCATTCCCGACGCGCATCGTCACCTCGTCCTTCGCCAGTCTCCGCTTATCCCGCAGCTCCTGCTTTGAGTTACAAATGTGAGCAACCGCACCGGTATCAAATACCCAGGAGCTACTACGAGTACTGGTAAGGTACACATCAATTACATGTATATCACATATACCTTTCGTTTTGCCGGCCTTCTTGTCCGCTAAGTATTTGGGGCAGTTCCGCTTCCAGTGACCACTTCCCTTGCAATAAAAACACTCAGTCTCGGGCTTGGGTCCATTCTTTGGCTTCTTCCCGGCAGCTTGCTTACCGGGCGCGGCAACTCCCTTGCCGTCCTTCTTGAAGTTCTTCTTACGCTTGCCTTTCTTGAACTTAGTAGTTTTATTCACCATCAACACTTGATGGTCCTTTTTGACTTCTACCTCTGCTGATTTCAGCATTGCAAATACTTCAGGAATGGTCTTTTCCATCCTCTGCATATTGAAGTTCATCACAAAGCTCTTGTAGCTTGGTGGAAGCGACTGGAGGATTCTGTCAATGACCGCGTCATCCGGGAGATTAATACCAGCTGAGTCGAGCGATTATGTAACCCAGACATTGTGAGTATGTGCTCACTGACAGAACTATTTTCCTCCATCTTACAGCTGAAGAATTTGTCGGAGACTTCATATCTCTCGACCCGGGCATGAGCTTGGAAAACCATTTTCAGCTCTTCGAACATCTCATATGCTCCGTGTCGCTCAAAACGCTTTTGGAGCCCTGGTTCTAAGCTGTAAAGCATGCCGCACTGAACGAGGGAGTAATCATCAGCACGTGCCTGCCAAGCGTTCATAACGTCTTGGTTCTATGGGACGGGTGCGTCACCTAGCGGTGCTAGTAGGACATAATCTTTCTTGGCAGCTATGAGGATGATCCTCAGGTTCCGGACCCAGTCCGTATAGTTGCTGCCATCGTCTTTCAGCTTGGTTTTCTCTAGGAACGCGTTGAAGTTGAGGACAACGTTGGCCATTTGATCTACAAGACATATTGTAAAGATTTTAGACTAAGTTCATCATAATTAAGTTCATCTAATCAAATTATATAATGAACTCCCACTTAGATAGACATCCCTCCAGTCGTCTAAGTATAACATGATCCGAGTTAACTAGGCCGTGTCCGATCATCACGTGAGACGGACTAGTCAACATCGATGAACATCTTCATGTTGATCGTATCTTCTATACGACTCATGCTCGACCTTTCGGTCTTCTGTGTTCCGAGGCCATGTCTGTACATGCTAGGCTCGTCAAGTCAACCTAAGTGTTTGCATGTGTAAATCTGTCTTACACCCGTTGTATGTGAACGTTGGAATCTATCACACCCGATCATCACGTGGTGCTTCGAAACAACGAACTGTCGCAACGGCGCACAGTTAGGGGGAACACTTTCTTGAAATTATTATGATGGATCATCTTATTTACTACCGTCGTTCTAAGTAAACAAGATGCAAAAAACATGATAAACATCACATGCAATCAAATAATAATAGTGACATGATATGGCCAATATCACATAGCTCCTTTGATCTCCATCTTGGGGCTCCATGATCATCTTGTCACCGGCATGACACCATGATCTCCATCATCATGATCTCCATCATCGTGTCTCCATGAAGTTGCTCGCCAACTATTACTTCTACTACTATGGCTAACTCGTTTAGCAATAAAGTAAAATAATTTACATGGCGTTTCTCAATGACACGCAGGTCATACAAAAAATAAAGACAACTCCTATAGCTCCTGCCGGTTGTCATACTCATCGACATGCAAGTCGTGATTCCTATTACAAGAACATGATCTCATACATCACATATATATCATTCATCATTCATCACAACTTTGGCCATATCACATCACAAATCACTTGCTGCAAAAACAAGTCAGACGTCCTCTAATTGTTGTTGCAAGTTTTACGTGGCTGCAAAAGGGTTCTAGCAAGAACGTTTTCTTACCTACGTAATAGCCACAACGTGATTTGTCAACTTCTATTTACCCTTCATAAGGACCCTTTTCATCGAATCCGCTCCAACTAAAGTGGGAGAGACAGACACCCGCTAGCCACCTTATGCAACTAGTGCATGTCAGTCGGTGGAACCAGTCTCACGTAAGCGTACGTGTAAGGTCGGTCCGGGCCGCTTCATCCCACAATACCGCTGAAGCAAGATAAGACTAGTAGCGGCAAGAAAGTTGACAACATCTACGCCCACAACAAATTGTGTTCTACTCGTGCAAGGAGAACTACGCATAGACCTAGCTCATGATTCCACTGTTGGGGAACGTTGCAGAAAACAAAAATTTTCCTACGGTTTCACCAAGATCCATCTATGAGTTCATCTAGCAATGAGTGATCGGATTGAATCTACATACCTTTGTAGATCACGCGCGGAAGTGTTCAAGGACGGGGATGAGGAAGTCGTACTCGACGTGATCCAAATCACCGGAGATCCTAGCGCCGAACGGATGGCACCTCCATGTTCAACACACGTACGGTCAGCGTGACGTCTCCTCCTTCTTGATCCAGCAAGGGGGGAGGAGAGGTTGATGAAGATCCAGCAGCACGACGGCGTGGTGGTGGATGCAGGGCGTCACAGCAGCAGGGCTTCGCCGTATACTGCGAGAGAGAGGTGTAGCAGGGGAGAGGGAGGCGCCAAGACTCAAGGTGTTGCTGCCCCCTCCCTCCCCCCTTTATATAGGCTCCCCTAGGGGGGGGGCGCCGGCCCTAGGAGATGGGATCTCCTAGGGGGCGGCGGCCAAGGGTGGAGTAGCCACCAAGGCAAGGTGGGGCGCCCCCCCACCCCTAGGGTTTCAACCCTAGGCGCATGGGGTGGGCCTAGGGGGGCGCACCAGCCCACTATGGGCTGGTTCCCCTCCCCACTTTGGCCCATGGGGCCCTCCAGGATGGGTGGCCCCACCCGGTGGACCCCCGGGACCCTTCCGGTGGTCCCGGTACAATACCGGTGACCCCGAAACTCTCCGATGGCCGAAACTGCACTTCCTATATATAATTCTTTACCTCCGGACCATTCCGGAACTCCTCATGACGTCCAGGATCTCATCTGGGACTCCGAACAACTTTTGGGTTACTGCATATTCATATCTCTACAACCCTAGCGTCACCGAACCTTAAGTGTGTAGACCCTACGGGTTCGGGAGACATGTAGACATGACCGAGATGGCTCTCCGGTCAATAACCAACAACGGGATCTGGATACCCATGTTGGCTCCCACATGCTCCTCGATGATCTCATCGGATGAACCACGATGTCGAGGATTCAAGCAACCCCGTATACAATTCCCTTTGTCAATCGGTACGTTACTTGCCCGAGATTCGATCGTCGGTATCCCAATACCTCGTTCAATCTCCTTACCGGCAAGTCACTTTACTCGTACCGTAATGCATGATCCCGTGACCAGACACTTGGTCACCTTGAGCTCATTTCCCCTCTCGGTTGCTGCATCAAAGCAGACACCTCTGTTTTGGTTGGTGCTCTTTTGATCTTGGGCGATCGTGTAAAATGTATTCCCATTTATCTCGTATCCTTTTTAAGTCAATACAGTCGAAGATGGTCCCCTGGACAACGAGTATAACTCATCACAAACAGTTATGTCACCTCTCAGACGTGTTTGTAACCAACTGCTGAAAGTCATGATGTGTTCACATGTAATCCAGTCGTCACACTGCTCCGGGTGTTTGGAGCGCAGACTGTTCTTGTGTTCATCGACATACGGGGTCACCAAGGTAGAGTTTTGTAGAATTGTGTAGTGTGCTTGAGACCAAGAATGCCCGTCCCTGCATATTATTGAGTCTGCTCCTAGAGTGCCTTTTCCAGTCAGTCTCCCATCATACCGCGATTTAGGGAGACCTATCTTCTTAAGACTAGGAATGAAGTCAACACAAAACCCAATGACATCCTCTGTTTGATGTCCCATGGAGATGCTTCCTTCTGGCCTAGCATGGTTACGGACATATTTCTTTAGGACTCCCATGAACCTCTCAAAGGGCTCAAAGGGGAACATATTGTGTAGAAATACGGGGCCTAGAATGACAATCTCGTCGACTAGATGAACTAGGACGTGCGTCATGATATTGAAGAAGGATGGTGGGAACACCAGCTCGAAACTGACAAGACATTATGCCACATCACTCCTTAGCCTTGGTATGATTTCTGGATCGATCACCTTCTGAGAGATTGCATTGAGGAATGCACATAGCTTCACAATGGCTAATCACACGTTTTCTGGTAGACGCTCCCTCAATGCAACCAGAAGCATTTGCGTCATAATCACGTGGTAGTCATGAGACTTTAGGTTCTGGAACTTTTTCTCTGGAATATTTATTATTCCCTTTATATTCGACGAGAAGCCAGTCGGGACCTTCATACTGAGCAGGCATTCAAAAAAGATTTCCTTCTCTTCTTTGGTAAGAGCGTAGCTGGCAGGACCTTCATACTGCTTTGAAGGCAATGCCGTCTTTTTCGTGCAAACGTTGCAGGTCCTCCCGTGCCTCAGGTGTATCTTTTGTCTTCCCATACACGCCCAAGAATCCTAACAGGTTAACGCAAAGGTTCTTCGTCACGTGCATCACATCGATTGAAGAGCGTACCTCTAGCTCTTTCTAGTAGGGTAGGTCCCAAAATATAGATTTCTTCTTCCACATGGGTGCGCGTCCCTTAGCGTCATTCGGAACAGCTAGTCCACCGGGACCCTTTCCAAATATTACGTGTAAATCAGAGACCATATCAAGTACGTGATCACCGGTACGCATGGCGGGCTTCTTCCGGTGATCTGCCTCGCCTTTGAAATGCTTGCCTTTCTTTCGACATCGGTGGTTGGTCGGGAGAAATCGACGATGGCCCAGGTACACATTCTTCCTGCATCTGTCCAGGTATATACTTTCGGTGTCAGCTAAACAGTGCGTGCATGCGTGGTATCCCTTGTTTGTCTGTCCTGAAAGGTTACTGAGAGCGGGCCAATCATTGATGGTTACAAACAACAACACATGCAGGTTAAATTCCACCTGTTTGTGCTCATCCCACGCATGTACACCGTTTCCATTCCACAACTGTAAAAGTTCTTCAACTAATGGCCTTAGGTACACATCAATGTCGTTGCCAGGTTGCTTAGGGCCTTGGATGAGAATTGACATCATAATGAACTTCCGCTTCACGCACATCCAAGGAGGAAAGTTATACATACATAGAGTCACGGGCCAGGTGCTGTGATTGCTGCTCTGCTCCCCGAAAGGATTAATGCCATCCGCGCTTAAATCAACCCATACGTTCCTTGGGTCACCTGCAAACTGAGCCCAGTACTTTCTCTCGATTTTTCTCCACCGCGACCTGTCAGCGGGTGCTCTCAACTTCCTGTCTTTCTTACGGTCCTCACTGTGCCATCGCATCAACTTGGCATGCTCTTTGTTTCTGAACAGTCGTTTCAACCGTGGTATTATAGGAGCATACCACATCACCTTCGCAGGAACCCTCATCCTGCGAGGCTCGCCCTCAACATCACCAGGGTCATCTCGTCTGATCTTATACCGCAATGCACCGCATACCGGGCATGCGTTCAAATCCTTGTACGCACCGCGGTAGAGGATGCAGTCATTAGGGCATGCATGTATCTTCTCCATCTCCAATCCTAGAGGGCATACGACCTTCTTTGTTGCGTACGTACTATCGGGCAATTCGTTATCCTTTGGAAGCTTCTTCTTCAATATTTTCAGTAGCTTCTCAAATCCTTTGTCAGGCACAGCATTCTCTGCCTTCCACTGCAGCAATTCCAGTACGGTACCGAGCTTTGTGTTGCCATCTTCGCAATTGGGGTAAAACCCTTTTTTGTGATCCTCTAACATGCGATCGAACTTCAGCTTCTCCTTTTCACTTTCGCACTTTTCCCTTGCATCAACAATGACCCGGCGGAGATCATCATCGGGCACATCGTCTGGTTCCTCTTGATCTTCAGCTTCCCCTGTTGCAGCATCACTGTATTGAGGGGGCACATAGTTTTCATCGTCCTCTTCTTCTTCGCTGTCTTCCATCATAACCCCTATTTCTCCGTGCTTCGTCCAAACATTATAGTGTGACATGAAACCCTTATAAAGCAGGTGGGTGTGAAGGATTTTCTTGTCAGAGTAAGACTTCGTATTCCCACAATCAGGGCATGGACAACACATAAAACCATTCTGCTTGTTTGCCTCAGCCACTTCGAGAAATTTACGCACGCCCTTAATGTACTCGGAGGTGTGTCTGTCACCGTACATCCATTGTCGGTTCATCTGCGTGCATTATATATAATTATGTGTGTCAAAAGTAAGAAAATTAGACAAGTATCTATCTAAAGTAAGATTTTTTCTTTCAGAAAGAAGATAAGAACAAGAGGCTCACCACGGTGGCGCCGGCGACGAGATCGGCGCGGGCGATCAACGGCGGTGAAGATGAGGACGGGGCGTGACGGACCGCTAAACCTAGACTAATCTCGGAAAAAATGGAGCTCGGAGGTCGAGCTTCGAGAGGAGAAAGTTTAACTAGTGTGGCTTGGGCATTTCATCGAACACCTCACATGCATAAGAGGTGAGCTAGAGCACCCAAATGCCCTTCCTCGCCGGCCAGCAAAAAACAGAGCACTGTGGAGTGCTCTGCTCGCCGGCGATGGGGTATATATAGGCAACTCATTTGTCCCGGTTCGTGGCTGGAACCGGGACTAAAGCCCAGCCTTCTGTCCCGGTTTGAGCCAAGAACCGGGACCAATGTTTGTGGGCCAGGAGTGAGCCCATTGGTCCCGGTTCGTGCCTAGAATCGGGACAAATGGGTCCATACGAATCGGGACCAATGCCCACGAGGCTTCGGCCGGCCCCCTGGGCTCACGAACCGGGACGAACGCATCCATTGGTCCCGGTTCGTGGAAGAACCGGGACTAATGGGCTGGCTAGGCCCGAATGAAAGCCCCTTTTTCTACTAGTGATGGTTGGCATGGTGGATACATTCCGCAAGGTCCTCACATTTCGCTCGTTTATATTTCTCACGAGGTAAGCATAAGGAGGGACGCCATCCCTTTTTGAGCGCTTCCGTTGTTTCTGAACCCCTAACTAAATATTTTGGTGTCATAATAATCTAGAAAACCTAGCTAAATTCATGATGATGGTTGGCATGGTGGATACATTCCGGAAGACCCCCGCATTAATCTTTGAGAAAACTTAGCTAGTGTTTCCTCATGGATTAACAAGAAGCTTAGCAATTTTGCCGATCTTTGTAGCTAGCAGCTAGTTTCCCACTTTCACAGATAGAGATCGCAAGGTAGTCATGATAGGGGCTACTATTTTCAAGACTATATTTGAAAAACACAACAAATCATCTGGTCTAGGTGTTAAATCTAGCGACCATACTAATGTAATTCCATTTCCACACCCGTTGTTAAACACTTGGGGCGGAAACTCCCGCAAGGCGACCTACAAAGGCCTTTTTTTCTCTGCGGGAAGTGCTACAAAGGCGCTAGCCGTAGGGGACACCAAAAATGGCCTTGATGTCACATAAGATGTTTGGGTGAATGCATGGCTGGAATCTTGTGTCGAGGAGATTGACGATGTATATATGACTGCATGGCTGAATTTCTCTCTCGCAGAGACTGACAATCTATGATCACATGGCTGAAATCTTGTGTCGAGGAGGATGATGATGTAGCCATCCACTGAACTCTATTCCCTACCCTAAGATGTTCCGTGTGAATGTGTATCCATGCTATCATAGCGTGTAGCGACCCCCGGCTCTGAAACAACTATATATAGAGGCTGATTGGTTTGATACCAATATTTGACAAGGCTGCATTATTGAAAAATAAAATAAAAAATCAAACGTTGTCGAAAGTTGACAATTTTTTAGAGGTTGACAAAAATCACTTGGTAGCCTATTTTTCATACTTGTCAACATTTGGCATGTCAATTGTTGACAACAACCAATCAGCATCCTAATTCATGCACTTTCCGTTTTTTATCTCCTGGTTATGGTCTTGCTTTATTAGCGTTCTTGCCGCCCCTGATCGCTATATGGAGCGAAATTCTTTTGGCCTGTACTGGTGGTGGTGATGGATGCTGTGATGTGCAGCCACTCAATTTGGTGATGAAATTGGGGGCCCGGTGTGGGACTCCTTACATATATATGTACATAATCCAAAAAAAAAACATCCGGGTGGCAATGTACGTCGACGCGAGGCGCGCAGAGAGCGGCGCCACGTGCACACGCTCCCGCTGAGTGCCTTGATGGCGCGATCGTTGATCGACCGGCGCGAGCTGGCCTAGAGGCCATGTCGGCGTCGTGCGTGTCGCGAACACCTGATGTGATGGCGATGTCACTCGCCCCCGCCACTCCCCACTGCCGTCGCTCCCCTCTGAGGAGCTACAAAAGCTAGCGCCCGCATCGCTTATGCTATGTGTAGAGAGAGCAGTTCCTTCGGCTGAACGTAGGCACACCCCTAGCTTGACTTGAATTCCAGGAGAGGAGAGGAGAGGAGCAGGAGATGGCTGGCAGCATGGCTCCGCTGGGTGTGAAGAAGGAGAGGGCGGCGGAGTACAAGGGCCACATGACGTTCGCCGTCGCCATGGCGTGCATCGTCGCCGCCATCGGGGGTTCCATCTTCGGCTACGACATCGGGATCTCCGGTACGTAACCACCCACCTAGCAGGTGCATGAACAATCATGTCGTTCTATCCTTTTTTTTATAATCTCGGCTGAGTCACTTGGGGTTGGGTTGTACGAGTGTGGCTGCTTCTCTGCCGTGCCGTAGGCAAAGATGCTTTTTTTTTTCTTTAGCATATCGTGGGCAAAGATGCTAACCTTGCTTAGAGGCCGAAAGCTGCAAACATATGGAGACCTCCTATGGAAGGAAGGAGAGTGTTTTGAGGGAGCAAAGGACACTCACAACGCATGCTTTTAGACGACTTGCAGGGGTATCACAACACGCTGCAGTGCCAGTGCGATACCTGAAACTTTGATTTCTGTCCCAAACTCTTCATAATTGCATGGATTTTTTTTCATGAACATCAAGCTATATATTTAAGCGCGAGTGCTAGATCCAGCAATTGACATCACAAGTTGTTATGTCCATGTAAGTCACCATAGACGCGCTCTAGACACAAGGCACGACAACACATGGTGTAAAGAGATCATGTGTATGAGGTTTTTTCCATGCATAAACTAACGTGAAAACCCCAGCTCTCACTCCTATGAGATGGATCCGACAAATGGTTTGAGCTATAAAACAATTTTCCTTTCCTTCTTAATGTGTTGATGTCATTCCGTGTCTCACTCTTATTGCGCATATTGTAACAGGAGTGAACACCATGGACCCGTTCCTCGAGAGGTTCTTCCCGGCGGTGTTCCGGCGAAAGAACTTGGTGACCCTGAATAACTACTGCAAGTACGACAATCAGGCCCTCTCCGCCTTCACCTCCATCCTCTACCTCTCCGGCCAAGTCTCTACGCTTGCAGCCGCACCGGTGACAAGGAACTATGGCCGTCGCGCCAGTATTATCTGCGGCGGCATCAGCTTCCTCATCGGCGCAGCCCTAAACGCCGCGGCTGCGGACCTCACGACGTTGATCCTCGGCCGCGTCATGCTTGGCGTCGGCATCGGTTTCGGCAATCAGGTGTGGTAAGCTCACACATACGGAGAGTGGGTGATTGCATGTGCTTATAGAACTGCCACTTCAACAAAGTTCTTGATGCCATCATAGGCTGTGCCGCTGTACTTGTCGGAGATGGCGCCGGCGCACCTCCGCGGCGGGCTGAACATGATGTTTCAGCTCGCGACGACGCTTGGCATCTTCTCGGCGAACATGATCAACTACGGCACGCAGAAAATCAAGCCGTGGGGGTGGCGACTCTCGCTCGGCCTCGTGGCAGCACCGGCGCTGTTGATGACGGTGGGCGGGTTCCTCCTCCCGGAGACGCCGAATAGCCTCATCGAGCGCGGGCACGATGAGGAGGGCCGGCGCGTGCTGGAGCTGATCCGTGGCACCACGGACGTCGACGCTGAGTTCACGGACATGGCGGAGGCGAGTGAACTGGCCAACACCATCAAGCATCCGTTCCGGAACATCCTCGAGCGGCGCAACCGGCCGCAGCTGGTGATGGCCGTGTGCATGCCGGCGTTTCAGATCCTGACGGGCATCAACTCTATCCTGTTCTACGCGCCGGTGTTGTTCCAGAGCATGGGCTTCGGCGCCAGCTGGTCCCTCTACTCGTCTATGCTCACCGGCGCCGTACTCTTGTTCTCCACGCTCATTTCAATCGCCACCGTCGACCGCCTCGGTAGGAGGAAGCTCCTCATCAGCGGCGGCATCCTAATGATCATCTGCCAGGTGATCGTGGCGGCGATACTGGGGGTGGAGTTCGGCTCAGACAAGCATCTATCGCGGGGCTGCTCGACCGCGGTGGTCTTCGTGATCTGCCTCTTCATGCTCGCGTTCGGGTGGTCGTGGGGTCCGCTAGGGTGGACGGTACCGAGCGAGATCTTTCCGCTGGAGACGCGCTCGGCGGGGCAGAGCATCACGGTGGCCGTCAACCTCTTCTTCACCTTCGTCATCGCGCAGGCGTTCCTGTCGCTGCTATGCGTCTTCAAGTACGCCATCTTCATCTTCTTCGCCGGCTGGATCGCCGTCATGACCGCCTTCGTCTATGTCTTCCTGCCGGAGACCAAGGGCGTGCCGATTGAGGAGATGGTGCTGCTCTGGAGCAAGCATAGATTCTGGAAGAACATCATGCCGGCAATGCCGACGATGCCGCTCGAGGACGGCTGGGGACCCGGTGACGGCCGTGGGGATAGTGCTCTTGCAGGAGCTGATTGCAACGTTCACAAGTGAAGATCATTATCAAAGAACCACGACTGTTTTGATAGGAGCACATGCACGCGTCGTACGTACGCTTATATAGCATGCGCAGGGCGTGATCACCATTTGTCCTAGCGTGCCTAAGGAGACGCACATGCACATATATATAGTGGTACTGGTGTGGTGTTAGTCATCTCCAGTATTTTGTACGGGATGCCAGTTTGTGTATTTGACCTGTGCCCTCTCGGTCTCTTTCGATCGATGGAGGTAAGCACTCCGATCTGTGCATTCTATTAAAACGGATCACTAAGCATGTAATTTAGAGATGACAAAAATGTATGTCTATGATGAGTTATATCTTAATCTTATTTTTAATAACTAGCTATTCTTAAAAACATGATGAGATATATTGTCCTAGAAGACCATCTCTTAAATAAGAGAAGACAAGTTTTTTTTTATGATTTCTCTCTCTTTCATCTTAGCATTTATTATACGTGGCACTCCTAAAATAGTAACATTATACATTGCCCTGAGGGCATCTAAAACATAGACCTCTGAAAGGACACGGTATTTTATCCGCAGCCAGACCCTTTTTCTCGCTCGTAGAGTTATTTAAACTACTCTTGTTTGTGTTGTGATTCAAGGGTTCTGTTTGGGCACGGTTGATATTTTCAGGCTTAACTACGCTGTCATCATCCTCATTCCTAAAGTCAAGGGCGCAGACCTGATCTCTCAATTCAGACCTATTGCCCTTATTAATAACTTTGGGAAGTTCCCCGTCATAGGCTATGCCTCTCGTCTCTCACCTGTTGCACACCGTACTCTTTCCCCTTATCAGTTTGCCTTTGTTAAAGGGCGATTCATCCTGGACGGAGTTCTTTGTCTTCACGAAATTATCCATGACATTCGTAAGAAAGGTAGAAAAGCGGTAATCCTTAAGCTAGACTTTGAGAAAGTTTATGACTCGGTCAGTTGAAAGTTTTTACAGCAAGTCCTACTGGCAAAAGGCTCTAAAGGAGCCTTTGTCTATAGGGTCATGCAATTGGTGTCGGTTGGTCACACATCGGTGTCGGTGAATGGTAGGGTGAGCAATTTCTTCCATAACTCCATGGGCCTCAGACACGGCGATCCGGCTTCCCCTATCTTGTTTAATTTCGTTGCAGATGCTCTCTCCAACATCCTATCTAGGGCGGCTGCGGCCGAGCACATCTCCCCTGTCAGTTCTCACCTCATTCCAGAGGGGATCACTCACCTCCAATATGCTGATGACACGATTATTATGGTCAAATTAAACGACGCTTGCATTACCCACCTTAAGTTCTTACTGCTTTGTTTTGAGACTTGTCGGGGCTCAAGATTAATTCCGTAAAGAGTGAAGTGATCGTTACTGGGGTTTCCGATGCTGAGGCCCTGCATGTCTCTCAACTACTGAACTGTTCTTTAGGCTCCTTTCCTCTAAAATACCTCGGGCTACCTATCTCCTCTGATAATGTTTTGGCAAAAGATTTTGCCCCTGCGGTGGCCAAAGTAGGCAATCGTGTCATGCCTTGGAGGGGCATATACAATACTCAGACCGGTAAGATTGCCCTAATCAATGTTGGGGAACGTTGCATGGGAAACAAAAAAATTTCTACGCTCACTAAGATCAATCTAGGAGATGAACATCTACGAGAGGAGAGATTGGATCTACATACCCTTGTAGATCGCTGAGCAGAAGTGTTCAGAAACGTGGTTGATGTAGTCGAACGTCTTCGCGATCCAATCACGATCCATCCCGCGAACGTCTTCGCGATCCAATCTCAATCCGTCCCGCGAACTCCCGATCCAAGTGCCGAACAGACAGCACCTCCGCGTTCAACACATGTATGACTTGATGACGCTTTCACCTCCTCGATCCAGCGAGCGATGGTGAAGTAGTAGCTCGAGTCCTCTGGCAGCACGATGATACGTCTACAACGTATCTATAATTTTTTGATTGTTTCATGCTATTATATTATCCATCTTGGATGTTTTATATGCATTTATATGCTATTTTATATGATTTTTGGGACTAACCTATTAACCTAGAGCCCAGTGCCAGTTTTTATTTTTTTCCTTGTTTTTGAGTATCGCAGAAAAGGAAAACCAAACGGAGCCCAATTGACTTGAAATTTCATGGAGATTATTTCTAGACCAGAAGAAGCCCACGGAGTATCGGAGATGGGCCAGAAGAGTCCCGAGGCACCCACGAGGGTGGGGGGCGCGCCCCCTACCTTGTGGCCACCTCAGGGACCCTCTGACTTGTTCCTGACGCCAACATCTCTTATATATACCCAAACTTCCAGAACATAACCTAGATCGGGACTTCCGCCGCTGCAAGCCTATGTAGCCACTGAAAACCAATCTAGACCCGTTTCGGCACCCTGCCGGAGGGGGGGGGGGGAATCCCTCTCCGGTAGCCATCTTCATCATCCCGGCGCTCTCCATGACGAGGAGGGAGTAGTTCACCCTCGGGGCTGAGGTTATGTACTAGTAGCTATGTGTTTGATCTCTCTCTCTCTCTCTCTCTCTCTCTCTCTCTCTCTCTCGTGTTCTTGATTTGGCATGATCTTGATGTATCACGAGCTTTGCTATTATAGTTGGATCTTATGATGTTTCTCCCCCTCTATCTCCTTGTGATGAATTGAGTTTTCCCTTTGAAGTTATCTTATTGGATTGAGTCTTTAAGGATTTGAGAACACTTGATGTATGTCTTGCATGTGCTTATCTGTGGTGACATTGGGATATTCACGTGAGCCACTTGATGTATGTTTTGGTGATCAACTTGTGAGTTCCGTGACCTCGTGAACTTATGCATAGGGGTTGGCACACGTTTTCGTCTTGACTCTCCGGTAGAAACTTTGGGGCACTCTTTGAAGTTCTTTGTGTTGGTTGAATAGATGAATCTGAGATTGTGTGATGCATATCATATAATCATACCCACGGATACTTGAGGTGACATTGGAGTATCTAGGTGACATTACGGTTTTGGTTGATTTGTGTCTTGAGGTGTTATTTTATTACGAACTCTAGGGCTGTTTGTGACACTTATAGGAATAGCCCAACGGATTGATCGGAAAGAATTACTTTGAGGTGGTTTCGTACCCTACAATAATCTCTTCGTTTGTTCTCCTCTATTAGTGACTTTGGAGTGACTCTTTGTTGCATGTTGAGGGATAGTTATATGATCCAATTATGTTATTATTGTTGAGAGAACTTGCACTAGTGAAAGTATGAACCACAGGCCTTGTTTCAACGCATTGCAATACCATTTTCACTCACTTTTACCACTTGCTACCTTGTTGTTCTTATATTTTTAGATTACAAAAACCTTTATAAACCTCTGCACTTGGAGGCCCAACAACGTCTTTAGATCTTGCAATCGAGTCTTTCAGTCTCTTGTTTTATCACTAGTTTAGTCTATAAATGAAAACTACAAAAAAATGGAATTAAGGTTGCCTCATATGCTTCATCTTTTTAATGTCTTTCGTGAAAATAAGGATTCCGATAATTGTGCCAAAGTGTTAGAAGAAGAATGTATTAAAATGTTTGGCACTAAATCTTTGGATGATGAGCATGATTGCAATGTTGTTAGTATGAATTCTTTGAATATCCGTGATGCTAATGATATGCAAAGCCACGAGCTTGGGGATGCTATGTTTGATGAAGATGATATTTTTTGTCCCCCAAGTTTTGATGAGCAAATTTATTTTGATGATAGCATGCCTCCTATTTATGATGATTATATTGATGAAAGTGGGTTTGAAAGAGTGTCAACTTTAGGAAGTAATGATCCCACTATTTTGGAGGGTCTTGAATCTTATTGTGATAAATATGAAAGTGGGTTTAGAGAGGTCATGACTTGAGTTAATGTTAATCCCACTATTTTGGAAGAGTGCCAACTTAGCATACATGTGGATCGTGTTAAGAATATGTTTTGTGATAGCTATATTATTGAATTTGCTTATGATCCTACATGTAATTATTATGAGGGAGGAACATATGCTTGTAGGAATTGCAATAATATCAAGTTTCCTCTCTATGTGTTGAAAATCTTGAAGATTTGCTTGTTTTACCTTCCTATGCAAGTTGATTCTTGTTACCACAAGTTGTTTGCTCACATACTCCCTATGCATAGGAAGTGGGTTAGACTGAAATGTGCTAGTCATATTCTTCATGATGCTCTCTTTATGTTTCAATTCTTATCCTTTATGTGAGCATCATTGAAATCATCATGCCTAGCTAGGGGCGTTAAATGATAGCGCTTGTTGGGAGGCAACCCAAGTTTATTTTTGTTCTTTGCTTGTTGATCCTGTTTAGTAATAAATAATTCATCTAGCTTCTGTTATGATTGTGTTTTTTATGTTATAATTAGTGTTTGTGCCAAGTAAAGCCTTTAGGATCTTCTTGGGTGATTATTGTTTGATCTTGCTGATAAAAACAGAAAGTATGCGCTCACGAAAATAATTTTTATTTTTACCAGAGAGCGATAAAATACCAATTCCAACTAAAGTAGATGAATATAAAAATTTCCTAGGACTTCCTAATTTCTCAGGATTTTTGGAGTTACAGAAGTATTCGAGAGCTACAGACTACTACAAACTGTTCTGTTTTTCGCAGATTCTGTTTTCAATGCATAGTTTGCTTGTTTTCTAGTTTCTATGGCTTATATTGCTTAATATAAATTGTAGAAATGATATGGTACAGTAGGCATAATGTGAGAAAAATTATTAATCTTGTCTTGACAGTACCTAAGTGGTGATTTGCTTTCTTATACTAACGGGGCTTACGAGTTTTCTGTTGAGTTTTGTGTTGTGAAGTTTTCAAGTTTTGGGTAAAGTTTCGATGGACTATGGAATAAGGAGTGGCAAGAGCCTAAGCTTGGGGATGCCCAAGGCACCCCAAGGTAATATTCAAGGACAACCAAGAGCCTAAGCCTAGGGATGCCCCGGATGGATGGCATCCCCTCTTTCGTCTTCGTTCGTCGGTAACTTAACTTGTGGCTATATTTTTATTCACCACATGATATGTGTTTTTCTTGGAGCATCATTTTATTTTATTTTGTTTTGCTTTCTATTTGAATAAAATACCAAGATCTGAAATTCTTGAATGTTAGAGAGTCTTCACATAGTTGCATAATTATTCAACTACTCATTGATCTTCACTTATATCTTTCAGAGTAGTTTGTCATTTGCTCTAGTGCTTCACTTATATCCTTTTAGAGCACGGCGGTGGTTTTATTTTGAAGAAATAGATGAACTCTCATGCTTCACTTATATAATTTTGAGAGTCCTAAACAACATGGTAATTTTCTTTGGTTATGAAACTAGTCCTAATATGATGGGCATCCAAGTTGGGTATAATAAAAACTTTCATATAGAGTGCATTGAATACTATGAGAAGTTTGATACTTGATAACTGTTTTGAGATATAAAGATGGTGATATTAGAGTCGTGCTAGTTGAGTAATTGTGAAATTGAGAAATACTTGTGTTGAGGTCTGCAAGTCCAGTAGCATGCACGTATGGTAACCGTTGTGTGACAAATTTGAAGCATGAGGTGTTCTTTGATTGCCTTCCTTATGAGTGGCGGTCGGGGACGAGCGATGGACTTTTCCTACCAATCTATCTCCCTAGGAGCATGCGCGTAGTGCTTTGGATTTGATGACTTGTAGATTTTTGCAATAAGTATGTGAGTTCTTTATGACTAATGTTGAGTTCATGGATTATACGCACTCTCACCCTTCCATCATTGCTAGCCTCTTCAGTACCGTGCATTGCCCTTTCTCACCTTGAGAGTCGGTGCAAACTTCGCCAGTGCATCCAACCCCCATGATATGATATGCTCTATCACACATAAACCTCCTTATATCTTCCTCAAAACAGCCACCATACCTACCTATTATGGCATTTCCATAGCCATTCCGAGATATATTGCCATGCAACTGTCCACCGTTACATTTATTATGACACGCTCCATCATTGTCATATTGCCTTGCAAGATCACGTAGTTGACATCGTATTTGTGGCAAAGTCACCATGCATAATTTCATACATGTTACTCTTGATTCGTTGCCCATCCCGGTACACCGCCGGAGGCATTCATATAGAGTCATACTTTGTTCTAGTATTGAGTTGTAATCTTTGATTTGTAAATAAATAGAAGTGTGATGATCATCATTAATAGAGCATTGTCCCAAAAAGAAAAAAAAAGGGGAAGGCCAAATGAAAAAAGGCCAAAAAAGAAAAAAAATAAGGACAATGCTACTATCCTTTTTCCACACTTGTGCTTCAAAGTAGCACCATGATCTTCATGATAGAGAGTATCTTATATTGTCACTTTCATATACTAGTGGAATTTTTCATTATAGAACTTGGCTTGTATTTTCGAACAATGGGCTTCCTCAAAATGCCCTAGGTCTTCGTGAGCAAGGAAGTTGGATGCACACCCACTTAGTTTCTTTTGTTGAGCTTTCATACATTTATAGCTCTAGTGCATCCGTTGCATGGCAATCCCTACTCCTCGCATTGACATCAATTGACGGGCATCTCCATAGCCCGTTGATTAGTCGCGTCAATGTGAGACTTTCAAATTTTTAGTCTTCTCCACGCAGCCCCATCATCATGTTCTATTCCACCCATAGTGCTATGTCCATGGATCACGCTCATGTATTGCGTGAAAGTTGAAAAAGTTTGAGAATACTAAAGTGTGAAACAATTGCTTGGCTTGTCATCGGGGTTGTGCATGACGAGAGAATTTTGTGTGACGAAAATGAAGCAACGCCAAACTATATGATTTTGTAGGGATGAGCATTCTTTGGCTATGTTATTTTGATAAGACATAATTGCCTGGCTAGTATGCTTGAAGTATTATTATTTTTATGTCAATATTAAACTTTTGTCTTGAATTTTATGGATCTGAATATTCTTGCCACAATAAAGAAAATTACATTGAAAATTATGTTAGGTAGCATTCCACATCAAAAAATTTATTTTTATCATTTACCTACTCGAGGACGAGCAGGAATTAAGCTCGGGGATGCTTGATACGTATCCAACGTATTTATAATTTTTGATTGTTCCATGCTATTATATTATCCATCTAGGATGTTTTATATGCATTTATATGCTATTTTATATGATTTTTGGGACTAACCTATTAGCCTAGAGCCTAGTGCCAGTTTTTGTTTTTCCTTGTTTTTGAGTATCGCAGAAGAGGAAAACCAAACGGAGTCCAATTGACCTGAAATTTCACGGAGATTATTTTTGGACCAGAAGAAGCCCATGGAGTATCGGAGATGGGCTAGAAGAGTCCCGAGGCACCCACGAGGGTGGGGCGCGTGCCCTACCCCCTGGGCGCACCCCCTACCTCGAGGCCGCCTCGGGGACCCCCTGACTTGTTCCCGACGCCAACATCTCTTATATATACCCAAACTTCTAGAACATTACCTAGATCGGGAGTTCCGCCACCACAAGCCTCTGTAACCATCGAAAACCAATCTAGACCCGTTCCGGCACCCTGTTGGAGGGGGGGGGGAATCCCTCTCCGGTGGCCACCTTCATTATCCCGGCGCTCTCTATGACGAGGAGGGAGTAGTTCACCCTCGGGGCTGAGGGTATGTACCAGTAGCTATGTGTTTGATCTCTCTCTCTCTCTCTCTCTCTCTCTCTCTCTCGTATTCTTGATTTGGCACGATCTTGATGTATCGCGAGCTTTGCTATTATAGTTGGATCTTATGATGTTTCTCCCCCTCTATCTCCTTGTGATGAATTGAGTTTTCCCTTTGAAGTTATCATATCGTATTGAGTCTTTAAGGATTTGAGAACACTTGATGTATGTCTTGCATGCGCTTATCTGTGGTGACAATGGGATATTGACGTGATCCACTTGATGTATGTTTTGGTGATCAACTTGCGAGTTCTGTGACCTCGTGAACTTATGCATAGGGGTTGGCACACGTTTTCGTCTTGACTCTCCGTTAGAAACTCTGGGGCACTCTTTGAAGTTCTTTGTGTTGGTTGAATAGATGAATCTGAGATTGTGTGATGCATATCATATAATCATACCCACACATACTTGAGGTGACATTGGAGTATCTAGGTGACATTAGGGTTTTGGTTGATTTGTGTCTTAAGGTGTTATTTTACTACGAACTCTAGGGATGTTCGTGACACTTATAGGAATAGCCCAACGGATTGATCGGAAAGAATAACTTTGAGGTGGTTTCGTACCCTACCATAATCTCTTCGTTTGTTCTCCTCTATTAGTGACTTTGGAGTGACTCTTTGTTGCATGTTGAGGGATAGTTATGTGATCCAATTATGTTATTATTGTTGAGAGAACTTGCACTAGTGAAAGTATGAATCCTAGGCCTTGTTTCAACGCATTGCAATACTGTCTTCACTCACTTTTACCACTTGCTACCTTGCTGTTTTTATATTTTCAAATTACAAAAACCTTTATCTACCATCCATATTGCACTTGTATCATCACCATCTCTTCGCCGAACTAGTGCACCTATACAATTTACCATTGTATTGGGTGTGTTGGGGACACAAGAGACTCTTGGTTATTTGGTTGCAGGGTTGTTTGAGAGAGACCATCTTCATCCTACGCCTCCCACGGATTGATAAACCTTAGGTCATCCACTTGAGGGAACTTTGCTACTGTCCTACAAACCTCTGCACTTGGAGGCCCAACAATGTCTACAAGAAGAAGGTTGTGTATTAGATATCACACGACGGCGTGGTGGCGGTGGTGGCGTCGGAATCTCAACAGAACTTCGCTAAGCGCTACGGAGAGGAAGAAGGCTAAAAGCGAGAGGAGGGGCAGCGCCGTGGCGTATGAGGGTGTGGCTGCCCTCTCTCTACCTCTCTATGTATAGGGGAAGGGAGGAGGGGGTGGCGTCCCTAGGGTTTCCCCTAGGGGGGCGGCGGCCAGGGCAGATGGGATCTCCCCTAGGGTGACTTTCCCCCCAAGCTGGGTGGAGGGAACCCTAGAGGGGCGCCCCAACCCTCCTGGTTACGTGAGATGGGGTGAGGGGGGCACTCAGCCCCTTAGTGGGCTAGTTTGTCCCCTCCCCTTGGCCCATGGGGCCTCCCAACACTTTTCGCCCCCCGAAACCCCTTTCGGTGACGCTGGTCATCACCCGGTACCCCCGAAACAATTCCGGACTCCAATACCCTTCATCCAATATATCAATCTTCACCTCCGGACCCTTCTGGAGTTCCCCGTCATGTTCGAGATCTCATCCGGGACTCCGAACAACCTTTGGTAACCACCATAACAACTCAACTATTCTTATATCGTCACCAAACGTTAAGTGTGTGGACCCTGCGGGTTCGAGAACTGTGCAGACATGACCGAGGCACCTCTACGGTCAATAACCAATAGCGGGACATGGATGCCCACATTGGTTCCTACATATTCTACGAAGATCTTATCGGTCGAACCTCGATGTCAAGGATTCAGCTAATCCCGTATGCAGTTCCCTTTGTCTATCGGTATGTTACTTGCCCGAGATTCGATCGTCGGTATCTCCATACCTAGTTCAATCTCGTTACCGGGAAGTCTCTTTACTCATTCCGTAATACAAGATCCCGTGGCTAACTCATTAGTCATATTGCTTGAAAGCTCATTGTGATACTTTAGTATCGAGTGGGCCCTGAGATACATCTTCTTCATACGGAGTCACAAATCCCAGTCTTCGTCCATGCCAACTCAACAGACACCCTTGGAGATACCTGTAGAGCATCTTTATAGTCACCCAATTACGTTGCGACGTTTGGTACACACAAGGTAATCCTCCGGTGTTATTGAGTTGCATGATCTCATGGTCATAGGAACATATACTTGACATGCGTAAAACGATAGCAATAAATTTTATACGATCATATGTTACGTTTATAGTTTGGGTCTTGTCCATCACATCATTCTCCTAATGATGTGATCGCGTTATCAAATGACAACTCATGTCCATGGCTAGGAAACCATAGCCATCTTTGATCAACGAGCTAGTCCGGTAGAGGCTTACTAGGGACATGTTGTTGTCTATGTATCCACACATGTATCTAAGTTTCCAATCAATACAATTCTAGCATGGATAATAAATGATTATCGTGAACAGGGAAATATGATAATAACTAATTTATTATTGCCTCTAGGGCATATTTCCAACAATCAATGCTTGTTTGTCATCCCTTCCCATGTTTCTGATGGCTTTCTACCTCCTCTCTAATGGCACCCATGCCGGGTTTGACAAGCACGGGGGTGCTTTCTACTGGAATGCGGCTCATAATAAACGCAAGTGCAGATTGGTGAAATGGGAACACATTTGCAGGCCCAAGAACCTTGGGGGTTGGGTATTATCAATACCTTGATCATTAACAAGTGTCTTATTATCAAATGGTGGTGGAAGATCATGACTAATTCTGAGGACCCACTCTGGTTTAACATTCTTAAAGCAAAGTATTTCCCTAATTCTAGTCCTATGTTTGCTTCGGCCGTGGGAGCATCTCAATTTTCGAAAGACCTAGTTAAAGTTTGGCCGATGTTCAAATCTCTTGTCAAATTTGTTGTTCACAATGGCAGGTCCACGCAATTTTGGCATGATTGGTGGTGTGGTATGGCCCCGCTGGCGGTTTCCTTTCCGGTTCTTTACTCTTACTGACCGAACCCTGACACTATAGGAATCGGGCACTTTGCCGTCTGCCATAGCTGACGACAAAGGCATGCCTGGCGGACGACAAAGGCCTTTGTCGTCAGCCAGCAGACGGCAATAGGTCTGGCTGAATAGGCTATGATGACCCACAAGTATAGGGGATCTATCGTAGTCCTTTCGATAAGTAAGAGTGTCGAACCCAACGAGGAGCAGAAGGAAATGATAAGCGGTTTTCAGCAAGGTATTCTCTGCAAGCACTGAAATTATAGATAACAGATAGTTTTGTGATAAGATAATTGGTAACGAGCAACAAGTAACAAAAGTAAATAAAGTGCAGCAAGGTGGCCCAATCCCTTTTGTAGCAAAGGACAAGCCTGGACAAATTCTTATATAGAGAAAAGCGCTCCCGAGGACACATGGGAATTATTGTCAAGCTAGTTTTCATCACGTTCATATGATTCGCGTTCGGTACTTTGATAATCTGATATGTGGGTGGACCGGTGCTTGGGTGTTGTCCTTACTTGGACAAGCATCCCACTTATGATTAACCTCTATTGCAAGCATCCGCAACTACAAAAAAAGTATTAAGGTAAACCTAACCATAGCATGAAATATGTGGATCCAAATCAGCCCCTTATGAAGCAACGCATAAACTAGGGTTTAAGCTTCTGTCACTCTAGCAACCCATCGTCTACTCATTACTTCCCAATGCCTTCCTCTAGGCCCAAATAATGGTGAAGTGTCATGTAGTCGACGTTCACATAACACCACTAGAGGAGAGACAACATACATCTCATCAAAATATCGAACGAATACCAAATTCACATGGCTACTAATAGCAAGACTTCTCCCATGTCCTCAGGAACAAACGTAACTACTCACAAAGCATATCCATGTTCATAATCAGAGGGTATTAATATGCATATAGGATCTGAACATATGATCTTCCACCAAATAAACCAACTAGCATCAACTACAAGGAGTAATTAACACTACTAGCAACCCACAGGTACCAATCCCAGACTTGGAGACAAGAATTGGATGCAAGAGATGAACTAGGGTTGGAGAGGAGATGGTGCTGGTGAAGATGTTGATGGAGATTGGCCCCCTCCCAATGAGAGGAGCGTTGGTGATGACGATGGCGATGATTTCCCCCTCCCGGAGGGAAGTTTCCCCGGCAGAACAGCTCCGCCGGAGCCCTAGATTGGTTCCGCCTCGTGGCAGCGGAGTCTCGTCCCGAAAGCTTTCTTATGATTTTTCTTCTCATCGAAGGACTCCATATAGCAGAAGATGGGCATCGGAGGGCCACCAGGGGGCCCACGAGGCAGGGGGCGCGCCCAGGGGTAGGGCGCGCCCCCACCCTCATGGCCAGGGTGTGGCCCCCTCTGGAACTTCTTACGTTCAGTATTTTTTATATATTCTGAAAATGACTTCCGTGAATTTTCAGGACTTTTGGAGTTGTGCAGAATAGGTCTCTAATATTTGCTCCTTTTCCAGCCCAGAATCCCAGCTGCCGGCATTCTCCCTCTTTATGTAAACCTTGTAAAATAAGAGAGAATAGGCATAAGTATTGTGACATAATGTGTAATAACAGCCCATAATGCAATAAATATTGATATAAAAGCATGATGCAAAATGGACCTTGCTTGTCCTCAAGCTAAAGCCGAAATCGAAAAATATTTCCACATGTTTAGAGATAGAGGTGTTGATAAAAATAAAATACGGACATGAGGGCATCATGATCATTCTTAGAACAGCAACTTATATAATTCTTGTCATATGATCTCTTATGCTAGAATAACAATTCAATCACAATTTCAAGTATGAATCATAAACTTCATTGAAAACTAACAAACTATAATACCAGTCATTGGAGAAATTGCAATTTATCATAACATAGGAAAGAGTCAATATAAGAGCTTTTCAGCAAGTCCACATACTCAACTATCATATAGTCTTTCACAATTGCTAACACTCACACAATACTTATGGGTATGGAGTTTTAATCGGACACAGAGAAAGATAGGGGCTTATAGTTTTGCCTCCCAACGTTTTACCTCAAGGGTAATGTCAACAATAATAGTTCATGAAAACTCACATCCAATTAGCCATATATACCAGGATCTTTCCAACATGTTGTGCTTGCCAAAAGATAAAATGTAAAAGGAAGGGTGAATATCACCATGACTCTTATGCAAGGTAGGAGATAAAAGTAAAATATAGGCCCTTCACAGAGGGAAGCAGAGGTTGCCATGCGCTTTTATGGTTGGATGCACAAAATCTTAATGTGAAAGAACGTCACTTTATATTGCCACTTGTGATATGGACCTTTATTATGCAGTCCGTCTCTTTTGTTTCTTCCGTATCACACGATCGTATAAAGCTTATTTTCTCCCACACTAATAAGTCATACATATTTAGAGGGCATTTTTTATTGCTTGCACCGATGACAACTTACTTGAGGGATCTCACTCAATCCATAGGTAGGTATGGTGGAATCTCATGGCAAAACTGGTTTAAGGGTGTTTGGAAGCACAAGTAGTATCTCTACTTGGTGCAAATAATTTGGCTAGCATGAGGGGGAAAGGCAAGCTCAATCATGTTGGATGATCCATGACAATATAATTTATCTCAGATGTAAGAAAACATAACCCATTATGTTGTCTTCATTGTCCGACGTCAACTCTTTAGCATGTCATATTTTAATGAGTGCTCACAATCATAAAAGATGTCCAAGATAGTGTATTTATATGTGAAGACCTCTCTTTCTTTATTACTTCCTATTAATTGCAACGATGGCCAAAACTATGTTTGTCAACTCTCAACAGCTTTTATTCATCACACTCTTTATATGTGAGCTCATTACTCTCCATAAGATCCATATGATCTCTTTTATTTCTTTTTATTCTTTCTCTTTTATTTTATTCACTAAAGATCATGGCAAAATAATCAAGCCCTTGACTCAACACTAATCTTTATTATATATAGCTCACGGACTCGATTACATAGAGGGATCATAAAGCAAAACTCAAAACTAGATCATACTAAGAACTTTTATTCTACTAGATCAAAACATTATCAAAAGGATTGAACTAAGAAAAAACGGTAAAGATAAAAGTGATGGTGATACGATACCGGGGCACTCCCCCAAGCTTGGCAGTTGCCAAGGGGAGTTCCCATACCCATGTGATTATATCTCCCTTTTCGGGGATGGTGATGTGATATTCTTGGCGATGATGCCCCTCGGGATATGATTATCCTCCTCGAGCTTATTGACTTGCTGCTTGAGGTCCATTGTTTCCTTTCGAAGTTGACCAAACTGACTCTTGCGAAGACATCTTGCTCTAATCTGCAGCAGCAACAACTCGAAACACAAACAGAGGATAATTGCGTGATACGGGAGTCAAAACCTTTGGGAGATTATATAATGAATTTTTACCGACAAAAATACGTGTCATGCAAGAAAACAGAGTCCGGAGAGCACACGAGGTGCCCACGAGGCAGGGGGTGCGCCCAGGGGGTAGAGCGCGCCCTCCACCCTCGTGTCCTTCCCGGACTGCTTCTTATTTTTCTATTTTTCTAAATATTCCAAAACGGAGAAAAATTGCCATTAGAACTATTTTGGAGTCGGTTTACTTACCGTACCACATACCTATTCCTTTTCGGAGTCTGAAACATTCCGGAAAGTGTCCCTTATGTATTCCTCCAGGGTGACGGTTTCAATAACATTGGTTTCAACATTTATAGGATTACCTGAGATATAATGTTTGATTCTTTGACCGTTCACCACCTTCTGATTTGTGCCTTCAAAGTTGTTGATTTTTATGGCACCGGAACGATAGACCTCCTCGGTAACGTAAGGACCTTCCCATTTAGAGAGAAGTTTTCCTGCAAAAAATCTTAAACGATAGTTGTATAGCAATACATAAGCACCTACATTAAATTCACACTTTTGTATTCTTTTGTCATGCCATCTTTTAACTTTTTCTTTAAATAATTTGGCATTCTCATAGGCTTGGGTTCTCCATTCATCAAGTGAGCTAATGTCAAATAACCTCTTCTCACCGGCAAGTTTGAAATCATAATTGAGCTCTTTAATAGCCCAATAAGTCTTATGTTCTAGTTCGGGAGGTAAGTGACATGCTTTTCCATAAACCATCTTATACGGAGACATACCCATAGGATTTTTATATGCAGTTCTATAGGCCCATAATGCATCATCAAGTTTTTTGGACCAATTCTTTCTAGATCTATTAACAGTCTTTTGCAAAATTAATTTGAGTTCTCTATTGCTCAATTCTACTTGACACTAGACTGTGGGTGATAAGGAGATGCAATTCTATGATTAACATCATATTTAGCAAGCATTTTACGAAAAGCACCATGAATAAAATGTGAACCACCATCAGTCATTAAATATCTAGGGACTCCAAACCTTGGAAAAATGACTTCTTTAAGCATCTTAATAGAGGTGTTATGATCAGCACTACTAGTTAGAGTAGCTTCTACCCACTTAGTAACGTAATCAACAACAACTAAAATATGTGTGTATACATTGGAGGAAGGAAAAGGTCCCATATAATCAAAGCCCCAAACATCAAATGGTTCAATAACAAGTGAATAATTCATAGGCATTTCTTGACGTCTACTAATATTACCAATTCTTTGGCATTCATCACAAGATACAACAAACTTACGGGCATCCTTGAAGAGAGTAGGCCAATAAAAACCGGATTGCAATACCTTATGTGCATTTCTATCTCCAGCGTGGTTTCCTCCATAAGCTTCGGAGTGACACTTGCGTAGGATATGTTCCTGTTCATGCTCAGGTACACAACGTCTAATAACACCATCTACTCCTTTATAAAGATGTGGGTCATACCAAAAGTAATGTCTCAAATCATAGGAAAACCTTTTTCTTTTGCTGGTATGTGAAACTAGGTGGTATAAATTTAGCAATAATGTAATTAGCATAATCAGCATACCATGGAGCAGTACGAGAAGCATTTATGACATTTAATTGTTCATCAGGAAAGCTATCATCAATAGGTAGTGGGTCATCAATAACATTCTCTAGCCTAGACAAGTTGTCTACAACGGGGTTCTCAGCTCCCTTTCTATCAATAATATACAAATCAAATTCTTGTAGCAAGAGAACCCATCTAATGAGTCTAGGTTTAGCATCTTTCTTTTCCATAAGATATTTAATAGCAGCACGATCTATGTGAATAGTTACTTTAGACTCAATAATATAAGGTCTGAACTTATCACAAGCAAATACAACTGCTAAGAATTCTTTTTTAGTAGTAGCATAATTTCTCTGAGCACTATCTAGAGTTTTACTAGCATATTGAATAACATTTAATTTATTATCAACTCTTTGCCCTAGAACAACACCTACAGCATAATCACTAGCAGCACACATAATTTCAAAGGGTAAATTCCAATCAGGTGGCTGAACAATAGGTGCAGAGAGCAATGCTTTCCTAAGTATTTCAAATGCTTCTACACAATCATCATCAAAGACGAATGGTATATCTTTTTGTAATAAATTAGTCAGAGGCCGAGAATATTTTGAGAAGTCCTTAATGAACCTCCTATAAAAGCCGGTATGGCCAAGGAAACTTCTTATACCTTTGATGTCCTTGGGACACGGCATCTTTTCAATAGCATCAACTTTAGCTTTATCAACTTCAATGCCCCTTTTAGAAATTTTGTGCCCCAAGACAATACCTTCATTAACCATGAAGTGGCATTTCTCCCAATTCAAGACAAGGTTAGTTTCTTCACATCTCTGCAAAACTCGATCAAGGTTGCTTAAGCAATCATCAAAAGAGGATCCATAAATGGAGAAATCATCCATGAATACCTCACATATCTTTTCACAAAAATCAGAAAATATAGCCATCATGCATCTTTGAAAGGTAGCAGGTGCATTACATAAACCAAAAGGCATACGTCTATAAGCAAAAGTACCGAAAGGGCAAGTAAAAGTGGTCTTAGATTGATCATCAGCTGACACAAGTATTTGAGAGAAACCAGAATAACCATCTAGAAAGCAAAAAATGTGTATGTTTGGATAATCTTTCTAGCATTTGATCAATAAAAGGTAAGGGGTAATGATCTTTTTAGTAGCCTTATTTAATTTGCGAAAATCAATTACCATCCTATAACGTGTAATAATTCTTTGCGGAATCAATTCATCTTTATCATTAGGAACGATATTAATACCTCCCTTCTTAGGAACACAATGGACAGGATTTACCCACTGACTATCAGCAACGGGATAAATTATACCTGCCTCAAGGAGCTTTAGTATTTCTTTTCTTACCACTTCGTTCATCTTAGGATTCAGTCTTCATTGTTGATCAATAATTGGTTTGGCATCTTTTTCCAAATTTATTTTGTGTTGACATAGAGTGGGACTAATGCCCTTAAGATCATCAAGAGTATATCCAATAGCAGCATGGTGCTTCTTCAGAGCTTTCAATAATTTTTCTTCCTCCTTCTCTGAAAGGTTAGCACTAATAATAACATGATATATCTTCTTTTCATCAAGATAAGTATATTTAAGAGTATCAGGCAATGGTTTAAGCTCAAACACGGGATCACCCTTGGGTGGAGGGGGGGTCCCCTAAGATTTCAACAGGCAAGTTGTGTTTCAGAATAGGTCCCTGTTTAAAGAACACCTCATCTATTTCCCTTATTTCATCCATATACATATCATTTTCATGGTCTAGCAAATATTGTTCTAAAGGATCACTAGGAAGTACGGCAATAGAAGCAAGACCAATAATTTCATCTTTACTATGCAATTCTTCTTCACGGTGTTGTCTACGAAATTTAGAAAATTTGAACTCATGAGACATATCACCTAAACCAATAGTAATAACATCCTTTTTGCAATCTATCCTAGCATTAACAGTGTTTAAGAAGGGTCTGCCAAATATAATGGGACAAAAGCTGTCTTGTGGGGAACCAAGAACAAGAAAATCAGCAGGATATTTAGTTTTCCCAAACAAGACTTCAACATCTCTAACAATCCCCATTGGTGAAATAGTATCTCTATTGGCAAGTTTAATGGTGACATCAATTTCTTCTAACTCAGCAGGTGCAATATCATGCATAATTTCTTTGTATAAGTCAATAGGTATTGCACTAGCACTAGCACCCATATCACACAAGCCATGATAACAATGATTTCCTATTTTAACAGAAATAACAGGCATGCCTACCACAGGTCTATGTTTATCTTTAACACAAGGTTTAGCAATTCTAGCAGTTTCATCATAGAAATAAATAACATGCACATCAATATTATTAGCCAAGAGATCTTTAACAATAGCAATATTAGGTTCAACTTTAACTTGCTCAGGAGGTGTATAGGTTCTAATATTGCTTTTACGAACCACAGTTGAAGCTTTAGCATGATCTTTTATCCTAAGAGGAAAAGGTGGTTTCTCAACATAAGCAGTAGGAATAATAGGATCATTGTAAGTGACAGTCTTTCCTTCAACTTTAATAGGTGCGGCTACTTTTACTTCTATGGGAGGATGATATTTAAACCACTTCTCTTTAGGGAGATCAATATGAGTAGAAAAAGATTCACAGAAAGAAGCTACTATTTCAGAGTCAAGTCCATATTTAGTGCTAAATTTACGGAAAACATCGGCATCCATAAAAGATTTAACACAATCAAACTTAGGTGTCATACCTGACTCCTTACCTTCGTCGAGATCTCAATCTTTAGAGTTGCGTTTAATTCTTTCCAATAAATTCCATTTGAATTCAATAGTATTCATCATAAAAGAGCCAGCACAAGAAGTATCGAGCATGGTGCGGTTGTTATCAGAAAGTCGAGCATAAATTTTTTGAATAATCATTTCTCTTGAGAGCTCATGATTGGGGCATGAATATAACATTGACTTAAGCCTCCCCCAAGCTTGAGCGATGCTTTCTCCTTCGCGAGGCCAAAAATTATATATATAATTACGATCACGATGAACAAGATGCATAGGATAAAACTTCTGATGAAATTCCAATTTCAATCGTTTGTAGTTCCATGATCCCATATCATCACATAGCCTATACCATGTCAATGCATATCCCTTCAAAGATAAAGGGAATACCTTCTTCTTAATAACACCATCGGGCACACCTGCAAGCTTAAATAATCCACAAAATTCATCCACATATATTAGGTGCTCATCAGGATGCATTGTTCCGTCTCCTGCAAAAGGATTAGCTAGAAGTTTTTCTATCATACCCGAAGGAATCTCAAAGTAGACATTTTCATTTTCAGTAGGTTCAATAGGTTGAGGAGAAACTCTTTGATCTACTGGTCGGGGTGAAGATACCCTGAACAAGCCCCTCAGAGGATTACTTTCCATAGTAACAAGTGATAGTAAATTTCAGCACACTATATAAATTTTTCCTTACCAAATTCCACCTACCAAAGGCGCTTCACTCCCCGGCAACGGTGCCAGAAAAGAGTCTTGATGACCCACAAGTATAGGGGATCTATCGTAGTCCTTTCGATAAGTAAGAGTGTCGAACCCAATGAGGAGCAGAAGGAAATGATAAGCGATTTTCAGCAAGGTATTCTCTGCAAGCACTGAAATTATAGGTAACATATAGTTTTGTGATAAGATGATTGGTAACGAGCAACAAGTAACAAAAGTAAATAAAGTGCAGCAAGGTGGCATAGTCCCTTTTGTAGGAAAGGACAAGCCTGGACAAATTCTTATATAGAGAAAAGCGCTCCCGAGGACACATGGGAATTATCGTCAAGCTAGTTTTCATAATGTTCATATGATTCATGTTCGGTACTTTGATAATCTGATATGTGGGTGGACCGGTGCTTGGGTGTTGTCCTTACTTGGACAAGCATCCCACTTATGATTAACCTCTATGGCAAGCATCCGCAACTACAACAAAAGTATTAAGGTAAACCTAACCATACCATGAAACATGTGGATCCAAATCAGCCCCTTACGAAGCAACGCATAAACTAGGGTTTAAGATTTTGTCACTCTAGCAACCCATCATCTACTCATTACTTCCCAATGCCTTCCTCTAGGCCCAAATAATGGTGAAGTGTCATGTAGTCGACGTTCACATAACACCACTAGAGGAGAGACAACACACATCTCATCAAAATATCGAACGAATACCAAATTCACATGACTACTAATAGTAAGACTTCTCCGATGTCCTCAGGAACAAACGTAACTACTCACAAAGCATATTCATGTTCATAATCAGAGGGGTATTAATATGCATATAGGATCTGAACATATGATCTTCCACCAAATAAACCGACTAGCATCAACTACAAGGAGTAATCAACACTACTAGCAACCCACAGGTACCAATCCCAGACTTGGAGACAAGAATTGGATGCAAGAGATGAACTAGGGTTTGAGAGGAGATGGTGCTGGTGAAGATGTTCATGGAGATTGCCCCCCTCCCGATGAGAGGAGCATTGGTGATGATGATGGCGATGATTTCCCCCTCCCGGAGGGAAGTTTCCCCGGTAGAACAACTCCGCCGGAGCCCTAGATTGGTTCCGCCAAGGTTCCGCCTCGTGGCGGCGGAGTCTCGTCCCGAAAGCTTGCTTATGCTTTTTTCTCATCGAAGGACTCCATATAGAAGAAGATGGGCATTGAAGGGCCACCAGGGGGCCCACAAGGCAGGGGGCGCGCCCAGGGGGTAGGGCGCGTCCCCACCCTTGTGGCCAGGGTGTGGCCCCCTCTGGAACTTCTTGCCCTCAGTATTTTTATATATTTTAAAATGACTTCCGTGAAGTGTCAGGACTTTTGGAGCTGTGCAGAATAGGTCTCTAATATTTGCTCCTTTTCCAGCCCAGAATCCCAGCTGCCGGCATTCTCCCTCTTTATGTAAACCTTGTAAAATAAGAGACAATAGGCATAAGTATTGTGACATAATGTGTAATAACATCCCATGATGCAATAAATATCGATATAAAAGCATGATGCAAAATGGACGTATCAGGCTACGGCAAAGGGTTGTTTGTCGTCTGCTGCGGCCGGAAAAGATAAAGTGGTCTTTGTCGTCAGCTATCGAATAGCAAAGGACCTGGATGGCATATGTGGCAGGTTAGGGCCGTTAAGGGGTTTACGGTGCCTGAGGGAGTCCTGGATTAGGGGGTCTCCGGATAGCCGGACTATATCCTTTGGCTGGAGTGTTGGACTATGAAGATACACGATTGAAGACTTTGTCCCGTGTCCGGATGGGACTCTACTTGGCGTGGAAGTCAAGCTAGGCAATACGGATATGGATATCTCCTCCTTTGTAACCGACCTTGTGTAACCCTAGCCTCCTCCGGTGTCTATATAAACCGGAGGGTTTTAGTCTGTAGGACAATATACAATCATACCATAGGCTAGCTTCTAGGGTTTAGCCTCTCTGATCTCGTGGTAGATCTACTCTTGCAATACTCATATCATCAAGAACAATCAAGTAGGACGTAGGGTTTTACCTCTATCAAGAGGGCCCGAACCTGGGTAAAACATCGTGTCCCCTGCCTCCTGTTACCATCTGCCTTAGACGCACAGTTCGGGACCCCCTACCCGAGATCCGCCGGTTTTGACACCGACATTGGTGCTTTCATTGAGAGTTCCACTATGTCGTCACCATAAGGCTCGATGGCTCCTTCGATCATCGCTAGCGATGCGGTCCAGGGTGAGGCTTTCCTCCCCGGACAGATCTTCATATTCGGCGGCTTTGCACTGCGGGCCAATTCGCTTGGCCATCTGGAGCAGATTTAGAGCTACGCCCCTGGCCATCAGGTCAGATTTGGAAACTTTAACTACACAGCCGATATCCGCGGAGACATTATCTTCGACGGATTCGAGCCCATGCCGGACGCGTCGTGCAGTCGCGACGAGCATGACGTAACTCTGCTGTCGGACAATGTTCGGAAGATCGCGTCCGCAGCTACTCCGGCCTTTAATCCGGAGCAAGTCACGCCGTCCGAGAGCGGAGGGATGGACCCCGCCATGGAGGTCGCACTCTCAGTGGCGATGGAGCCAGATACTGACTTCACCCCTTACGAGAGCTGTGTTGCCGAACCACTGGATTCATCCTCGGCCACGGACTCCGAGCCGCTCGTATCCGTGCCCGTCGAGTCCCACTGGGCGCCGATCATGGAATTCACCTCCGCGGATATCTTTCAGCACTCACCTTTTGGAGATGTGCTAAATTCATTAAGGTGTCTCTCCCTGTCAGGAGAACCTTGGCCGAACTATGTCCGGCTAGAATGGGATGCGGACGACAAAGAAATTCACTGCCCACCCACCACCCACTTAGTAGCCACTTTCGACGACTTAACCGACATGCTCGACTTCGGCTCCGAAGACTTCGACGGTATGGACGACAAAGCCGGAGACGAACAGGATCCACCGCCCTCTGGGGACTGGACCGCCACCTCATCATATGATATATATATGGTGGACACCCCCAAAGAGGCCAATGGCGAGGAGAAAGCGGAGGATGACCCCTCCAAGAAGCAACCCAAGCGCCGACATCAGCCGCGCCGCTCTAAGTCCCGCCACAGTAAGAGCAATGATACCGGCACATGAGATAATAACACTCCGGATAGCGCCGAAGACAACAACAATCCCCTCCAGCACGACGAAGAGCTGGAGGACGAACAAGCTAGCCCTCCAGAGCAGGCAGCAGATGGAGACCCAGAGGAGGACAATTACATGCCTCTCTCTGAAGACGAGGCGAGCCTCGGCGATGATGAATTTATCGTGCCTGAGGACCCCGTTGAGCAAGAGCTCTTCAAGCACCGGCTTATGACCATGGCAAATAGCCTAAAGAAGAAACAACAACAGCTTCAAGCTGATCAAGACTTGCAAGCAGACAGATGGATCGAAGTCCTTGCGGCCCAGGAGCATGAATTCGAGCGCCCGTCCAAGAGTTACCCCAAACGCAGGTTGCTACCTCACCTCGAGGAGGAAGCATTGAAGCCTCATTCACCAGTGTATGATGCGGCTGACCGGCCACTATGCGGCCGAGCCAGAGAGGCGTTTTAGCCTCAAGTTTAGTCCGCACCCCGTCGCCACTCAGTCAAAGATATTAAGGCCTGGGGCAACACAGAGGACCTGCGAGACATCTTGGACAGCAAGGAAAAAATCGCAAGGTCAATATACGGGACACGAACACGTGCGCCCACATGGGACGATGATCGTCGCGTCGGATACACCAAGAGTAAATCTGACCGAGCCGAATATAGCAGACAAGACTCATATGAACTACGTCGGGATATAGCCCGGCACAGAGGCGCTGAACACCCCCTATGCTTCACTGACGAAGTTATGAATCATGAATTCCCGGAGGGTTTCAAACCCGTAAACATCGAATCATACGACAACACAACAGATCCCGCTGTATGGATTGAGGATTTCCTCCTTCACATCCATATGGCCCGCGGTGACGATCTACATGCCATCAAGTACCTCATGCCATCAAGTACCTCCCACTAAAACTGAAAGGACCAGCTCGGCATTGGCTGGATAGCATGCCAGCAGATTCCATTGGCAGTTGGGAGGATTTGGAAGATGCATTTCTTGACAACTTCCAGGGCACTTATGTGCGGCCACGGGATGCTGATGACTTGAGCCACATAACCCAGCAGCCAGGGGAATCGGCCAGACAATTCTGGACACGGTTCCTGACTAAGAAAAATCAAATTGTAGACTGTCCGGATGCAAAAGCCCTAGCGGCATTTAAGCATAACATCTGCGACGAGTGGCTCGCCCACCACCTCGGCCAGGAGAAGCCGAAATCTATGGCAGCCCTCACAACACCCACGACCCGCTTTTGCGTGGGCGAGGACAGCTGGATGGCTCGCAGCAACAACACATCAAGGAATCCAGATACCTCGGATGCCAAAGACGTTAACGGTAGGCAGCGTCGTAATAGACCAAAGCGCCGCAATAATGGCGATAACTCTGAAGATACGGCAGTCAACGCCAGATTCAAAGGCTCTAGATCCGGTTAGCGGAAAAAGCCATTCAAAAGAAATACTCCGGCTCCGTCCAGTCTGGATCGCATACTGGATCGCTCATGTCAAATCCACGGCACCCTCGACAAGCCAGCCAATCACACCAACAGAGAATGCTGGGTGTTCAAGCAGGCCGACAAGTTAAATACCAAAAACAAGGACAAGGGGCTGCATAGCGATGACGAGGAGGAGCCACGGCCGCTGAACCCAGAAGGACAGAAGGGGTTTCCCCCACAAGTGAAGACAGTAAACATGATATATGCAACCCACATTCCCAAGAGGGAGCGGAAGCATGCACTAAGGGACGTCTACGTGATGGAGCCCATCGCCCCGAAGTTCAACCCATGGTCTGCTTGTCCGATCACCTTCGATCGCAGGGACCACCCCACTAGCATCCGTCATGGCGGATCCGCCGCACTGGTCCTGGACCCCATCATTGACGGATTTCACCTCACTCGAGTCCTTATGGACGGCAGCAACAGCCTGAACCTGCTTTATCAGGATACAATGTGAAAATGGGTATCGATCCCTCAAGGATCAAACCCAGCAAAACCACCTTTAAAGGCGTCATCCCAGGTGTAGAGGCCCATTGCACAGGCTCAATCACACTGGAAGTGGTCTTCGGATCACCGGATAACTTCCGAAGTGAAGAGTTAATCTTCGACATCGTCCCATTTCGCAGTGGCTATCACGCACTGCTCGGATGGACAACATTTGCAAAATTCAATGCAGTGCCGCATTACGCATACCTCAAGATCAAGATGCCAGGACCTCGCGGGGGCATAACAGTAAATGGAAACACAGAACGCTCGCTCCGTACGGAAGAGCACACTGCGGCCCTTGCAGCAGAGGTACAAAGCAGCCTGTTCAGACAGACCACTCATTCAACATTATAGCCCCTGGACACCTTCAAGCACGTCCGGAATGATCTGCAACAGGATCGCCTGGCGCGATCTACGCTCGCCTAGCAATTCGGCCCCCATCACAATCCCAGTGCAGCGACGAAATTTGTGCCGCGCATACATAACTACGCATTGAAAATACCATGGACACAAGCGGGGGCACAATCAGTACACGCCCCGCATTGTGGCTTAACCACACTAGGGGCTGTATACCTTTGACATTCTCTCTCTCTTTCAGGGCCTAATTCTTCGGAAGGCCTTTCCGGCAATTCGACGGCCGAACACATTCCAGAAGCAACAACCAAGGCGGCAAGAAGCTAAGATGAACACGGGAACTGCCAGGTGGTCTCTAGTAATACTTGATATACCCGCTTTTCACTATTATTGCGTAGCTTGCCTTGGATAGGACATTTCGAATTGTCCTACTTTACGCTTATTGCACTACTTGTACCAGTGCGCTTCGACGCATTACTCAAATAACAATGCATATTATTAATCTGTTATTGCATTATTTAAGTTTTTCTCTTTCTCTTATATGTCCATTTACGACATTCCGCACCTGCACGCTCGGGTACGGTCAGTACGCCAGGGGCTCTCGTTCACCCCGTAATACGGCGCAAGAAGTCCGAACACTTTCGATAGTGCGGCACCCCGTACTTATAGAATTATATGCATCAGCTCCGAATCATGTCTTTGGTCAAATGTTGGGTTGCCCGGCTCCCATGCTTTGGTACCTTACGTTCCGCTATATCGGCTAAGGTAGCGGTGGGAGAACTACTGCGATTGTGTCCCTGTTCTTCCAGACGAGCACCTCAGTAGAGAAGGCCAAAAACTGACTGTCATGATAAGGCGAGAGACTGGTCGCTGTTTGAGAGGTTTCAAGTCCTTAAAGACTTTTTCCGCTTCGGGCGAGGAGTCGGCCTTGTTCGGCTTAGGCGTGTATAGCGCCCCAAATTCGGCCCTTCGAATACCAGGGGCTTCGCCAAAATTTAAAATCATAGACTTCTATGGCTAAGTGAGAGTGATAAAGCATTATAGTCCGATTGCCTGGTTCGTTGTGCTGAACACCTCCCTTGGAGGACCCAAAATTGGGGTAAAGAGTGTTCAGGTTTATCACGAACACCCCAGTACTAGTTACATGGGGGCAGAAGCCGACGACTGGCCAACTCTCAGATTTTATAAACGGCCGCACAGAAGGTAATATTTTAAATTAAGAAAGCGTCGCATGGCGCAAATGAACTCGTTTCATATTACAGGATCACATGAGCATGTTCATTAAAAAATTACATCCTTGGCACACTCATCTGCCACTAGGCGGGATCCCTCCAGGAGACCCTCATAATAATTCTCAGGGGCGGCGATGCTCCTTGCCCTCCGGCGGCCCCTCCTTCACAAGCTTCACGGCGTCCAGCTTCGCCCAGTGCACCTTCGCCTGGGCAAAAGCTCTGCGTGCACCTTTGATGCAGACGGATCGCTTGATGACCTCAAGCCATGGGCAGGCTTCCACCAGCCGTCACACCAGACCGAAGTAGCTATCGGACAGGGGCTCGCCAGGCCACATCCAGACTATAAGGCCCCTCATGGCCTGTTTGGCCGCCTTGTGAAGTTCGACCAACTGCTTCAGCTGGTCGCTCAAGGTCACGGGGTGTTCGGTCCTAGTATATTGAGACCAGAACAACTTCTCCGTTGAGCTCCCCTCCTCAGCCCGGCAAAATTCCGCGGCATCCAGCACACTGCGGGGAAGATCTGCAAACGCTCCTGGAGAGCTCCGAACTCGGGTAAGAAAAAGGAAATTCTCCTTCACATGCTTGCTTTGCATATTGAATGCCTTACCTGCTGCTATCTTCTTCGCCTCATCAATCTCCTGGAGGGCCTTGTGGGCTTCGGCCTTGGCGCTCCGGACGCTTTCAAGCGCTTGCGTGAGCTCGGACTCTCGCGTTTTAGAGTCCAGCTCCAAGGACTCGTGCTTTTTGGCGAGAGCCTCGAGCTCTTGATGCACCTCGCCCACTCAGGCTTCTTGTTTCTCCCGTTCAACGCGTACCTTGGCCGCTTTGTCTTCGGCCGCGGACAACACCTTCCTCAGGGTCTCCACCTCGATCGTGGCCCCTGACAAATTCATGATGATCCTATTACTTTGCACAGAACTTCCTTTTAACTATATGAAATGGGGTATATCTTACCTTTGCTCTCTTCGAGCTGCCCCTTGGTAAGGCCGAGCTCGTCCTCGGACCGCTTCAGGGCCTGCTTCAGCGCAGAGACCTCCGCAGTACGTGCGGCAACGTCTAGCAGGGAAGCCTGCACATACACATAGACATACTCTGATTAGACTCTTGAGTTATCATTTGATACTCTATTTGGCTTTTCTTCGCGAACACCGAACAGAGCATCAGGGGCTACTATCTATGTGGTAATATTTTTATATTTTGAATGCCCACCTCAAAGCCTGTTAGGAGGCTGGCACAAGCTTCGGTCAGCCTGTTCTTGGCGGACTGAACCTCCTTAACCACCGCACTCATGATAGTGCGGTGTTCTTCATCGATGGAAGCGCTGTGAAGCGCTTCCAGCAAGTTGTCCGGTGCCTCTGGTTGGACAGAGGACACCAGCACGGATGGTTGGCCCCCCCTTAATGGGGGACCACCTGCCGGAGTCCGGAACCATTGAAGGTTTCGGCGCGGTGTCTGGCTAGGGCCCGAACTCGAAGCCCATAGGAGCCTCACTCCCTTGGTACCCAAGGTCCGGAAGGTCGCCGTGAGGCGCCCCCAGTACCACCTCCCCTTGGGACGGTGCCTCTTGAGACACCACCTCGGCGTTGTTCGTATGGCGAGGGGTGGAAGCCGTCGGAGGAGAACCGTTGTTCATATCCGACGAGCCCAAAGAGCCGCTCGACGAGGGTACGTCGAGACGAGCTCGGGCCGGACTGCATAATCAGGTTCGACATGAGCGAAGGCAGTACAATAAAACGTACCATGAAGTACTATGGTGTCCGGACACTTACGACTTCGCCAGGGGCTTGTCCCTGGGTAGCCACTCGTCGCCGCTGTCGGCAGCCGTCGTGGCATAGTCCGGAGGGAGGGTCTTTCCCTTCTTGGACCCTTCGGCCTCCCCGGATGGGTCGGCCTTCCTTTTCTTGTCTTCCCCAGCGGGGGGGGGGGGACTTTTCTCCTCCTCCTCGTTTCCATGGGAGGAGGGCGCGTCGGACTCATCAGACGATGAGTCCGATAGAACCATCTTGCCGGAGACCCTTTTGGGTCCCCGCGGCCTTCTTCTTGGCCGTTTTTTCTGGCACCTCGTCAGGTGCCGGATTCAGCATCTTCGTTAGAAGAGCGTTTGCAAGATCTTCGGGCAAGGGGGCTGGGCAATCAAGCTGCTCCGCTGTCTTTATCCAGTCCTGTTAATGACATGAAAGCTTAGATCCAGCACATAACTAAACCAGGGCGCATAAATACCCTGAGAGATATAAAAGCCTACTGAATGGGCACGGCGCTTTGCGCTGAGTCCGCGGTCCTTGGTGAGGGACGGAGGCATCTCGGCGCCCTTGAACAGCACCCTCCAGACATCCTCGTGCGTCGTGTCATAGAGCTCTCGCAGCGTCTGGTGCTGGGCCGAGTCGAACTCCCACAAAACAAATGCCCGTTGTTGGCATGGACGGATCAGGCGGAGGAGCATGACCTGGACCATGTTGACGAGCTTGATTTTCTTGCTCATCATGTCCCGGATGCAGGTCTGGAGTCCAGTCAGCTCTACCGGAGAACGACCCCAGGACAGTCCCTTCTTTTTCCAAGAGGTAAGCCGCGTGGGGATTCCGGATCAAAATTTGGGGGCCGCTAACCAGTTGGAGTCGCGCGGTTCGGTGATGTAGAACCACCCCGATTGCCACCCCTTTACGGTATCCACGTAGGTACCCTCGAGCCAGATGACATTGGGCATCTTGCCCACCATGGCGCCTCCGCATTCTGCTTGCTGGCCTCCCACCACCTTCGGTTTGACATTGGAGGTTTTCAGCCATAGGCCAAAGTGGGGCTTGATGCGGAGGAAGGCCTCGCACACGACGATAAACGCCGAGATGTTGAGGATAAAGTTGGGGGGCCAGATCATGGAAATCCATCCCGTAGTAGAACATGAGCCCGCGGACAAATGGGTGGAGAGGAAATCCCAGTCCACGGACGAAATGGGAAAGAAAAACTACCCTCGCATGGGGTTCGGGCGTTGGGACGATCTGCCCCGCATTCGGCAGCCGGTGTGCAATATTCGCAGGTAGGTATCCGGCCTCCCGTAACTTTTTGATGTTTTCCTTCGTGACGGAGGAAGCCATCCACTTGCCTCCTGCTCCAGACATGCTTGGAGTGATTTGAGAAGAAGGACACGAACTTGGGCGCTAGAGCTCGAGTGTGCGGGAATGGGAAAGCGAGAAGGAAGAAGGCGTGGGTGAAAAAAGTAGATCTTTATCCCTTTTATAAGGGCGGAGGAGGCGATGAGTCTCCCCACTTGCCTGGCAAAACCGCTTATTCCCCATGCGCCGTAATTGATGGCGTGGTTGGGTTACCCATGTCCGTATTGATGAGAATCCCGTGATAAGGGGAACACAGTCTCTGCTTTGACAAGACGTATCGAGAAAACCGCCTCGCGATGTGTGTGGAGCTGGTTGAGAAAAGCGGTTCGAATAATAACCGGGCCATGAAGTGATATCATACTATCAAAACATGTCAGCAGATTGGATTTATGGAAGTATTATTCTCTCTACGGTGGTATGTGGAACTTATTTTACAGGGTCGGACACTATCCTTGCATTCAAACTCTTCCATGGTGTATTCGGAGGAGGAACCCACCTTGCAATGCCAAAGACAACACTGCGCGCCGGACTCATCGTCATTGAAGCCTGGTTCAGGGGCTACTGAGGGAGTCCTAGATTAGGGGGTCTCCGGACAGTCGGACTATATCCTTTGGCCGGACTGTTGGACTATGAAGATACAAGATTGAAGACTTCGTCCCGTGTCGGATGGGACACTACTTGGCGTGGAAGGCAAGCTAGGAAATACAGATATGGATATCTCCTCCTTTGTAACCGACCTTGTGTAACCCTAGCCTCCTCCAGTGTCTATATAAACCGGAGGCTTTTAGTCCGTAGGACAATATACAATCATACCATAGGCTAGCTTCTAGGATTTAGCCTCTCTGATCTCGTGGTAGATCTACTCTTGTAATACTCATATCATCAAGAACAAACAAGCAGGACATAGGGTTTTACCTCTATCAAGAGGGCCCGGACCTGGGTAAAACATCGTGTCCCCTGCCTCCTGTTACCATCCGCCTTAGACGCACAGTTCGGGACCCCCTACCCGAGATCCGCCGGTTTTGACACCGACAGTGCCCTTTGCCGTCTGCGGACAAACGGCAAAGATGCAAAGTTCTTTGCCGTCTGCCAGTAGACGGCAAAAAACCATATTCGCCAGCCAAGTGCCCCCCAGGTTGCCTAGGTAGCTGCCATGTAGTTTGAGTTTCGTAGCTCCGATTTGATTGATTCTTTTTGCAAATCAAAGCTCTTCAGTTGAACTTTCAGTTTGGATCTTTTCTCTTGAGACTTACCCTTGCATCTTATGCTTGAGTGCTTATGTATGCTATTTTTTGTTTACGATAGAGTTTCCGGAGTGAGAAGCGTGCTACTACGAGTCACTAGGGTTTTCGGATCGTCAGCAAGTCAAGTAGCACTTTGATCCTACTTTTCATACCCAATTTTTATGCATTAGTTTCAACCCTCAAACATTGCATGAGTAGGTTTGATAACATGTGGGAATTGGGAAGTAGTTGATGAGGTAGGAACCTATTGTCTTTATTTCAAACCGTCGGAGTTACTTCTACGTTATGCTTATTCTGCTATGCTATGCTTGTAGACGTCGTTTGGCTTGAGTGATCCATGACAGATGTGAGAGTTTTAATTAATGGTTAAACTTAAGGTGGCTACTTTAATACACATCTGGGTGGATTGGTTGGGGCACCCTAGAGCACCCAGTGATTGTCTGGATGCCTGGAGCAATCCAGTGTTGTCCTAGGATATCCCGGAGTATCCGTGTGATCATGCTTTGGTTTGCCACCCAGGCTCAAAGGGATCATAAGATTATTCATGTTAGAAACTTCCGTGTGCAGCCAAAAGCCATTATGGGCTCTAGCATAGTTGAGTATGTTGTGTGATCTCTTTCGGTGGTATGCTAGCAGATGTAGGGGATGTAGGTGGTACTGTCTACCCAGAGTAAAGAGTTGATGCTTCTGAAAGACTGTGTCTCGGTCATCCGTTTCTCAAACATCATGTAGTGCGAGAAATCCAACGGAGGAGATCGAGTCTTGTGGGGAAAAGTGCACAAACCTCTACAGAGTGTATAAACTGATCATGGTTAGCCGTGTCCCCGGTTATGGACATCTTGAGTATCTGGTGCTTAATTTGTTGATTTGATCTCATCACTAAACTTAATTAATTTGTTGGGTTGATAATTATTATTTTGGGATTGAGTTGGAGGAACCTTCTTAATGTTTTCAACAAATTTTGTAGTTAAATAAAATATACTCCTTTGTTGTAGGGAAAAACTAGCTTTATGCAAATGATAACCATAGAGCCTTCACCAGCCATATATGCATATAGTGTTAGCTGTTATTTGTTCATTGCTCTATAGTGTTATCTTGCCAGCATATTCCATGTGGTGACCTACACAGGTGAAAGAACATGTGGTGCCCCCATGTTTGGTTTTGGTAATTGATGACAATCTCTATGGACTAATGGTTGCCTTGAGTTATATTTGAAGGTTTTGTCCATAGGCTTTTCTTGGAGTACATGTGTTGGTTTCAAGGAGAGTTTGTGTCGACCAAGGTGCTATTCAAGGAATTATCTAAAGATTGGTCTTGTGAGAGGTTGATCAAGACTAAGTCAAAGAGTGAATCAAGTTGATCAACCCACAAAGCTTAGAAGATGTACCGAGAGGGATACATCGTCGTCTCCGCGTGCCTCGGTTATCTCTTACATGAGCCCTTTACTTATGCACTTTACTTTGTGATAGCCATATTGTTCTTGGTCATATATCTTGCTTAGCATAAGTTGTTGGTGCACTTAGGTGAGTCTAGTTGTTTTAGGTTTGTGCTTGACAAATTAACCGCTAGGTTTATTCCACATTTGTTCCAGCCTAAACCGTAATTATTTTAAAATGCCTATTCACCCCCTCTAGGCGACATCCACGATCTTTCAACAGGCTACAACGTATTATGTTGTAGAGTTTTCAGACGAAGAGTAAGGTGCGCTAGGTCGTTGTCATGCACTCAGCTATGCCGTTGGAGTGTTATCTCATTTAGATGGCCTTCAACCATATTATTGTAATAGTTCTCTTTCGAGACATTCGATGTAATAAGTGTGTGATTAAACTCTATTATAAATCCTTGAGTACTATGTGTGTCAACATTACCGATCCAGGGATGCCACTTACACACAGAGATTGGACCATCTGAGGTCAGATCGCTACAAGATGGTATCAGAGCACACGCTGACTGTAGGACACGACCACTAAGATGAGCCATAGGACACTCTTCTCTACTCATTTCTGACTCTTCTCCATTTCTACTCTATAGATGGCGGACCCAAGGAACAATTTTGCTCAACTGGATGAAGACACTCCTTTTGGATGACACTTGAAGGAAGCCACTAGATACCTGAGCAGCGGAACACCAAGCTTCACAGGGACCTACACCGCCACTCTACCTGAAGAAGAGTGCTGGACAATTCGAGTACATGTTCCGGGAAGGACATTCACACCTGTTACTGAGCCCATAGAGTTTTAACTTTGATGCACCAACCTAGAGTCTAGGAAATAGCATGGCAGCCCACGTCGCCATGGGACGCATCGACGAAGTTTACCACAAGGATCTTAAGGACACCATCTACCAGATATGTGGACGCCGAGATGAGCAATGGGAGATGATTTGCACCAGGAGGGACAAGTCTATTGCAGCCTACATCCAGGAGTTGAACCAACACATTCGTCGTCAGGAGAACCAGATGTGCGCCAGCATGATGGACATGAAGAAGACCTGGAACATGGAGCTAGAAGAGGAACTCAAGTCTACACGCGATGGATATGAAGAGGAAATTGCAGTACTACTGGAGAAGATTGAAGATCTGAAGAAGAAGCTAGGAATATTCATGGGAGATCCCACACCTGGAGAGGACAACCATCCCGAAGACTACATCATCATCGGCGACACCGACTCTGACCCCGAAAGTGATGATGATTATGAAGATGAAGCTGGAGCAGATGTCATGGAGTCTTCCTCCGATCAAAATTTCTAGTCGGCCACCATATTATCAGTAGTATTCCCCCATGTATATAGTAATAATCCGAGTATTTTGTAATGGTAGTTTAGATCGATTGTCTGCCCTTGTTTAAATTGAGTGGTGTGATAATGAATGTGTTTGTCTCATGTGCATATGGGTAGTGATTTCCCTCTAGACCTCACTCTATTCTATTCTCACCCATCTAAACCTATCAGATGCCTCCGAGACGTGACCCCGGATTTGTCTTCCCACCGGAGCTGACTCAGTTGATCCAAGGGCAGAATGCCTTGATGCAGCTACTAGTCCAGAAACAAGGCAACACCACCAACAACAACGTTGACAACAACCCACCGCCACCACCTCCAGTTGACAACTTAGCCCGTTTTATAAGGTTGAATCCGTCGGTGTTTTCCAATAGCACCGAGCCGATTGTTGCTGATGACTGGCTCCGTAGGATTGAAAGGGAGCTTACCACCGCAGGTTGCACAGATGCTGAGAAGGTGCGCTTTGCCGCACATCAATTGGATGGACCCACAGCCTCGTGGTGGGAGAATTACACAGCCACTTTTCACATAGCCAATGTCCCATGGGATCAGTTTCAGCAAGCTTTCCGCACAACCCATATCTCAACTGGAGCTATGAGTATGAAGAAGCGTGAGTTTCGCAACTTACGCCAATGAAATCGTACTGTGGGGCAGTACGTGGATGAGTTTAGTAAGTTAGCTCGCTATGCCCCAGATGATGTGGCCACAGATGCCGCGAAGCAGGAGAAGTTTATGGAAAGGGCTAAATGATGAGCTAAGTATGCAGTTAATGGTGGCAACATTCACTAACTACCAGGAGTTGGTAGACAGGCCCCTCATGATTGAAGGCAAGCAGCAGCAGATAGAGAGCCACAAAAGGAAGTATGGACAGGGGAAGTACAATTCTGGAGCTCAGTAGAAGCCTCATTTTACCCCGAACTCGGGAGGGCATACCCATCATAACTATGGAGGCCACACTCACAATGGTGGAAGCTCACATAACCAAAGTGGCCCCAAGAATGGTAATGGCAATGGAGGAAACAACGGTCAGAATCGTTACAACCCCACCACACCCGCCAAGAAGGATCTAAGTCACATTACTTGTTTCAAGTGCGGGAAGACTGGACACTACGCCACCGAATGTCCTGAAGAAAAGAATGGCAATGGCAATGGAAGCTCAGGGAACAAGCCAAACCCTTTCACCAGAGGTCAGGTGAACCACATCAACGTGGAGGAAGTTGAAGAGCAGCCTGACGCAGTAATTGGTAAGTTTTTGATTAAGTCATTTACTGCTCTCGTTCTTTTTGACACTGGTGCATCGCATTCATACATATCAAGGGGACTTGTGGGCAAGTTTAAGTTGCCAACCTTACCCCTTAGGTCACCCATGTTGGTAAGCTCGCCAGGAGTAGAGTATATGGCCAGCCGATGGTGTGATCGGTTACCATTAACCATTGGTAGCCATGTTTTCCCCTCAGACCTAGTAATTCTGGAGTCACAAGGATTGAATATAGGAATGGATTGGCTATCGAAGTATGAAGGAAACATCGACTGTCCTAGTAAGTCAATTTTTCTCACCACCTCGGAGGGAAAAAGGATCAAGTATGTATCTAGGCATGCGGCAAGGAGGACTCAAGTAAATTCCCTCACGGGAGTTGTTCAGGAGGAAGTACTAGTGGTGAAGGAATACCCTGATGTATTACCAAAGGAATTACTAGGCATGCCACCAGACCGAGACATAGAATTTTTGATAGAGTTGTTGCCAGGCACCAGACCAATATCGAAGAGACCGTATCGGATGCCCGCAAATGATCTAGAGGAAATTAAGAAGCAGATTAAGGAGTTATTGGAGAAAGGTTACAATCGACCAAGTTCATCACCATGGGGAGCCCTAGTGCTCCTAGTTGAGAAGAAGGACGGATCTTTGAGAATGGTTATTGATTATCGAGCATTTAATGAAGTGACGATCAAGAACAAGTACCCACTACCGATGATCAACGATTTGTTTGACCAGCTGCAGGGAGCTAAAGTATTCTCCAAGATCGATCTCCGATCTTGATACCACCAGTTGAAGATCCGAGAACAAGACATACCTAAGACAGCTTTCACCACAAGGTATGGGCTATATGAGTACACTGTCATGTCATTTGGATTGACTAACGCCCTGCCTATTTTATGAGTATGATGAACAAGGTGTTCATGGAGTTTTTGGATAAGTTTGTTGTGGTGTTCATTGATGATATTTTGGTATACTCGAAGAATGAAGAGGAGCGCAAGGAACATTTGCGATTAGTTCTCGAGAAGCTCAGGGAACATTAGCTATATGCCAAGTTCAGCAAATGTGAGTTTTGGTTGGAGGAAGTTGGATTTCTTGGACATGTTATATCAGGAGAAGGTATAGCTGTCGTGGAATTGTCACAGAAGATGTCCTAGTGTGAGGACTTAGTCGTGGAGCCATCGCACTAGGTTAGCTTAAAGGGGTTAAACGGCACAAAGGACACATGAGTTTATACTGGTTCGGCCCCTTGCGGTCAAGGTAAAGGCCTACTCCAGTTGAGGTGGTATTGCTTATGTTTCAATTACCAGGGAGCGAATATGCTTGACCCAGCTTTCGATTTGTTGTCTCTTGCCCTAAGTCGCCGCCGGGTCGTCCCTTTTATACACAGGTTGACGCCCGGTGGTTTACAGAGTCTCGACCGGCTCATAAACAACGAGTCCAGCTCGGTGACTAAGTACACATGCCTTATGATACAAGTTACACACACACACACACACACATATATATATATATCTTTACCTACTAATAAAGCGGCTATCGCTTCTGGTCGTCCGTCATTAAAATTACCCTCTAAGTTGGTAAATATTACCCACCAATGCCACCCGTAAGTGAGAAAACGATTCAATTTTTCGGACCAAAAGTCGCCGCCTCCTTTGTTATTTTACAGAGCCGCGATGAGTAGAAGTCACGAAATGATAAGCAGCAGACTGGTTGGTGGATCTCTCCTCTAGCAAGTAGACCACGGTTCGATCCCCAGCCTCCACAATTTACATCTTTCTTTTCTCACGCATGTATGCGTTCATGGGCCAGCCCATGTGCGGGGCTTCGCTGCCCTGTTTGTTTTATTTTATTTTTTTTGTATTTTCTTTTCTCATTCTGTTTTCTTTCTTATTTCAATTAATTTGGGATTTTAATATTCTAAAAGTTGCGATTTTTCAAAAAACAATTTTGAGAAATCATAAAATATATGTGAATTCAAAAAAATTGAAAATCATAAAAAATTTGCAGATTCAAAAAATGTTGGTGTTTTTGTAAAACTGTTCACAAAATTATAAATAAATCACAATTTGGAAAAAATGGTCGGGAAATAAATCATGTTCATATTCGGGAATCTGAAAAAAAATGTTCATGACAATTTAGAAAATGTTCAGAAATTCCCGCAAAAAATGTTCACAAAAATAAAAATAAACATTTTTTTTCAAATTTGTTCCCAATTTTAAAAAAATTCATCGATTCATAAAATGTTCGTTGGTTCAAAAACTATTAATGAATTCGAAACCGGTTTGTACATTTTTTTGTAAAAACACTAATGTTCATGATTTTGAGAAAATCAAAAATTTCAAAAAAAATGTTTGTCGATTCGAAAAACTGTTCACTGATTCAAAAGTATTTTATGTCTAGGATTTGATTAGTTTTTCGAAAGTCTTTATATGTCTTGGCGTTGGGAGTAGTTCGTGGTCAATGAGATTTGTTTTTAAAGTTTTAAACGTTTCCTTGCGCAACATAATGACAAGTGTGGTATGCACTGGCAAACTCATAGCCTTGGGATTTACCGCATCGAATGCATTGTGATCACGTAGACATCATGACCATCACCGGCTAGGATGAGAATGGCAACATGGTGAGCCACTCTGTTAAAATAGAGTACGCTCATATATTAGAATAATGAGTCATACTTAGTTGGTTAGCCATAATTTTTTGTCTCCCGTTGCAACGCACGGGCATATTTGCTAGTATATATATATATATATATATATATATATATATATATATATATATATATATGGCGGTTTTCACTTGTTTGGGCCTTAAGTTGCCTTTGGGCTCCGGGCCCTGTCATCTGCATAATAGACTATCGCCTTAAGCGTCTTCATGGGCTTTGTCTTGATAAACCGCCAGGGACTTAACCCGGCCCATCCTGGGCGGGTTAACCCAATAGTTATATCCCCAACATTAGGCCCTAGGTTGATTTGAACTTGTTCATATCAATCTTCAACACTTAGAAAAAATTCCTTCCTCATTACCTTTGCAAAATCTTGTAACTCGTCGTGACGTCATCTTCTAGGTTCTTGATAACCCGCCATGATGTCATCTATCATTAAATTTACACAAGGCCCAAGTCTTAATAAATCTTCTCTTTAATGAATCTTCGAAAATGCGGCATTTGTACCGGTCACATTCGTTCTTGGCTATAACCTTCCTTTTTGATTTGAACCTGGTGCTCCCCGAACGCCGTAGCGGACGTAGCAATCCTTTTTGTTATTGAGAATATCTCCTCTGTATTAGAAAACCAATCTGGATCATAAACTGCTCAAGCACTGATATTTTAGGTCTGAATACTTTTGTATTTAACTGAAATGCGATAGATCTGAAATCGTAGCATCAATCTGCGAAACCTGTTTTTCTTAGCACTTAGATTTTTCATCCCCAGATCTATCCTTTCAATATATGTATGGGCGGCTTAACTTAGAAATAGTAACCCGCCAGGTATCATTAGTCCCCTTTTAAGCCACCAAAGGTTCCTTGTAGCTCTGCAATGTCAATCTCTGGCTTAACGCCTATATATGCTTCTTTATTTTGTCCCTATTAACCATAAGCCAGCTTATCCATGTAATATTGAACCGACATAACCTTTCTTTCATATCATTGATAACATGGCTAAGACATATACGTCTTGCAATTGGGTCAAATCCCGGGTTACCGAAGAAGATCTGAACAACTATGTTGCTACTGGCGCTTTGGCCAAAAAAGAGATCATCCATTGGAGAGTTCCTGGTGGGGAAATTCCTCCTCAACCCAAAGATGGAGAAATAATTTTTTTTCCTGACCACTTGGGTCGAGGATTCATTCCACCCGGCTAAAACAATTTTCATGATGTGCTGCATTTCCTTCAACTTCACCCTCAAGACATCGGACCAAACTCTGTGTCCAATATCTGCAACTTCCAAATATTTTGCGAAGCTTATCTGCAAGAGGAGCCTACAGTTGACTTATTTAGGGAATTCTATTACTTGAACCACCAAACAGAGTTCGTCGACGGGCCATGTCAAGAACTGGGTGGAGTCTCTATTTAGAAGAGGAAGGATGTCAGCTTTCCCCATGCTAAACTACATAGCCACCCCAAAGACTGGAACCAAACTTGGTTTTATTGTCAAGATACATCTCTAGACGGTGAAAACCCTCTGCCGGGTTACCGTGAACACCGACTTAGCAACACACATCTGCTCCCCCAACGGCTCAACTCGAGGGAAAGGGCCAAATACTCACCAGCCTTTTCAAAGCTCAGTGCCTTTATGGCCAACGTCTTAACTGGCGTCGACTTTTCCCGGTGCTGGATATCTTGGAGTATCTTGCCATTAAGCATGCCGTCCCGGCTTAATGTGTGACTATACTGGTGACGTAAACCATCCTCAACGCCATTGTAACATTCAGCTGTCTGATGCGGAAGTCACTGAAGCCACGAAGAAGCTGCTGAAAGAATCTGTGAAAGAGTGCAGCAAAACCGGACTTAGTCCGTTCTGTTCCTTCAACCGGCCGCCAGCTGTAAGAATTTCCCCTCTTATGCTTAATCCATATTTTGATATCTACTTATGACCTTCTCAATCTTCACAGGCTGATGATCCATTTTGGAAGAGGAGAACACAGGATAAACCGGCAAAACCGACTCGTGTGAAAATCAAGGCTCACAAGAAGCCCACCAAGAAGAAGACTGCCGAGTCCACCGATTTAAACATTGATGATGATGATGATCATGATCATGAGTCAGAGGTAGAACTTGATTCTCTTGGCTCCTTTTTTATACATCTCATTGACAATGATTGTTGCCAGGACGATGCAGAAGCTAGCCATGCCGGTGACGTAGAGGTAATTATTCTTTCTTCCGGCTCAGAACCTCTACCAACACCAAAAACCTGACAAGCAAGCCGAAAAGTAAGATTTTCTCACCCTCTAGATCACTTGGATCCAAACTTTCTTTTGAAGAAACAGCAATGAAGATCGCCGCATGACCCGGCATAGAGACAATGTGATTACTTCTGCCGACTTACCAAACAGTCCGCTTCGCAAACGTCGTCCAGAGGTCTTACATATTTTTGACATACTTTACCCCAAGGCGGGTTATTTTCGACAACCTCTTAACTCGTCTGATTCAAACTACTAGGGGACTTCTCATTCCTCCTCTGGCGAGTCAACAGGAACCCAAATTCCAGCTTTCAAAACTGTACTGGGTAAGATCATTTTCAATTATTTCAACTTTTATGCTTGATCATCACCTTGACTTCCTTTTCTTATATTTCAGGGGCCAAGCTAAGCCCAGCAAGAAGGCCACACTAGCTAAGCCAGCCGACGATCTTAATCTGTCTGAACCGGAGAAGCAGCAAGAGTCTCCTCATCCTCAACAAACTGCAGAAGCCACCATGGATAACTCACCTCCGGAAGATCGTGAAGCATCCATGGACCATGTGGATGTTGAACCGACTACCTCTAAGCCGCCAAGCCCTATCAAACCTTCCGAAGATAAGATTGATGATGTTGTTGTCACCGGCGTTGGATTCATAGCTTCGGGTCAACCTAACATCTTATCCAAGCACAGGGCTAAGGAGGAAATTTCTATTGAAGGCAAAGGCAAGTGGAAAGCGAACTTGGAGAGCTATACTCATTTCAGCACCCAAGATCTCCATTCTGGCTTTTTAAATCTCCTGTACACAAGCCGTGACTTTGAAGCCGACTTAGTAAACCTGATGAAGGAGCGCTATGAGGTAAACACTACAATCCCTTGTTACATGAATATCCTTCCCCCTAGCCACCAAGTTTATTGAACATGATAGAATAACATCTGTTGTAAACTTCAATAATTGCATAGATCAACTCCTTGTAGCCCCAAGGGATGGCTTAATAAACATGTTGAGCCAGAACTTCTTAACCCAGCAAGAATTAACATTGCGTCTGTAGCCCCCAAGGGTCGGCTTAACAAAATATGTTAAGTCGAGACTAATCATCTTCCAGAAATCTAGCAAGAGTTAACATTGCGTCTGTAGCCCCGAAGGGTCGGCTTAACAAAATATGTTAAGTCGAGACTAATCATCTTCCAGAAATCCATAATTCCAGTCATAGCCTTCGTAAGCCGGATCATCCTCATTTATCCAGGTCAGCAAATAAAGCCATGTTTGAAGAGCAATATGCATTAGCCCCCAAGTGCCACGTATAATACTTGTATTGTGCTTGGGACTTCAGAATGTTTGAAGAAGCAATAGACATTAGCCCCCAAGTGTCAAGTATAATACTTGTACTGTACTTGGGACTTCAAATAAATTCATTGCCATCTTATTACTATTTACTTTTGCAGACTGAGCTTAATAGTGAAGAATCCGAAGTCGCCGACCTCCAAGAAAATATCACGTTGCAACAAGAAGAAACCTCCAAGGCCAAGGATGAACTGACTAGTGTCTTAGCAACCATGGAAAAAATGAAGGAAAGCTTCAAAGCGGAACAAAAAGATTAGGAGACAGAAAAGGCAGCTCTGCTGAAAAGGGCTGAAGATGCTGAAGCGTCCCTTGAGCCGGTATCTTCAGAGCTTGCCGGCTTACAATAGCAAATTAAGGCCATGACCGCTGCTATCTTTGGTAAAATAATTTCCTGTTTACTCTATGAATATTTTAATATCCATCATGCTCTCGGCTTACAAACATCCTTAATACCGCAGGATCTCGGGTTACCCATCTAGGCTCAGATATGCGAAAGAAGCTGAAAGCTGCTTACACACTCATACAACAGATCTATACTGGCGCACAACGAGCCATCTGCACAGCCGCCCACAAAAACCGGCTCCAACCCTTATCAAGGATACGTTGGACAAACTATCTATGCTGCCTGAACAGATTGGGGAATTGAAAAAATCAGCTGCCAGAGCTGGTGCCCTTACTGCACTAACTCGGGCCAAAGCGTGGCTAGTTGATCTTGAGCTGGCAGACTTGGCCAACGGCTGCCCAACATAAAAGAAGATGGACCACCCTATACTGCAGATGACTTCGCTGCTCTTACAAGGGAAATGCATGTTTTGGCTAGCAAATTGGTCGAAGAAACTGATCTTACACATTACCAACCAGTTTATGATGCCAACAATAAGAAGGTGAAGGCGCCGACTCAAGATGCTCCGGATCTGACTCCTCCGATCTGTAAGCACACTTATGCCCCTGATGTTGATCCATCCACAGTTATAAGTGATGAAGCTATTTTCAAAGCATTAATGGGGATCGACTGATCGACCACTAACTTCCAGCCATTGGTTGAAGAGGAGGTAGATGAACCCGGGCTGGATGAGCCATAGCCTTCAACACAACAAGAATAGGAGCCGTAAGCCGTTGGCCGGCTTAACATCTGTGTTCTGTGAAAACTGCTAAAACAATTATTCCTGTGGGGCACTTGGTGCCGTTGTAATAGGCTTTAATTAAATCCTTGATCTGCCATGCCATTGTGCATGTGTTGCTATGCTTGATACTATTGATCTATCAAATTAAAGATCTGCCACACATATTTTATAATTTCATCAACTGTGTGTATCAGATTTATTTATTGTACCTGCACACAAACACATGACAATGATCCTGGTAGTTTACCACAGGACGGGTCATAATATCATATCAAAAACCACTGGTGGCTAAAGATAGTCCATAACCAGGGCTGGTTCAATCATGACCTTTAATAAAAAAGCATCATACGTGTGATACTCGACTGGCTTAATTTACCCGTGGAAAAGGGTGACAACCCAAAAAATTTGAGCGTACAAAGCTCCATGCCAGTTGACACGTACCGCCGGCTTAATACACCATATGCAGCTAGGGGTAATATCCCAAAACTTAGAGCGTATCACTTCCATGCATATAAAATCATTATATCCTGGCGACTTATAGTCTTAAAGCCAGGCCGTGTTAATACACACCGGGTAATTTCATGTATAACTCAGAAGGCATAGCCTTCCTTGGTTTTTAACCATGTATCAAGAAGTGTTCAGGTCAAAAATCAAAAAAATCAAGGCTGTCATAGGCGGCCAGGCCTAAAAAATCAAGTGCATTCAAGGGCTGCACAACCACTAAGTTAAACCTTCATACAAACCTTATAAGTCGGACCTCACATAACCAATCGTCGTTTTAACTTTTGACAAATTCAGGGTCTGTATAAGGTTGATTTGTCAAAGTACGGCGGGTCATTCCAGGATTACCTGGGCGGGTGGCAGACTTAAAAAGGCAGGATAACTCAGGGTTTTAGGTGAATACACCTGGCGTCCAAGCCTAGCTTTTAAGCCTGTTAAAAGGGTCACAAAAACTCTTGTCCTTTGGACAAAGAGCCCCCAAGTAACATTATATTCCGGGCATGTTAGCCGCATCAACAAGGGTAGTCATAGCTATGCTCCATGAGCAGGAAGCCCCCAAGTGATATATTTATGAGCTGTGCTCGCTGGGTACCTATGTTTGAGCCGTGCTATGCAACATACTCCCTTTGGTTCTTATTATTTGGCATCAAGCCTTTAAGTGATCATATAATATAAAGACTCAATTTCTGAGAAATGACAACGACAGAGGCCCTGATTTATCAGGGATGCCGGCTTTATTATATTAATCAAAATATATACCTTGTCAAATATGTACATCAGGTCAGCCGGTGGCTCAGGTATAGTAAGGTCGAAGATAAGCAATATTCCACAGCCGGTGGGTTTCCTCCTCCGACGTGCATGAGTCCTTGTGGTCTCGAACAACGATAAAGGTAGTATGACCCATTGTTCAGATTTATGCTGACCACAAAGGGACCTTCCCAAGGTGGGGATAGCTTATGCATATCAGATTGATCCTGGATAAGCCAGAGCACCAAGTCACCTTCTTGAAAAGTTCTGGTTTTAACTCGGCGGCTGTGATATCGGCGCAGATCCTGCTGGTAAATCGCCAAACGAGCCGCCGCAAGGTCATGCTCCTCATCTAATAGGTCAAGGGCATCCTGACGTGCTTTTTCATTGTCAGCTTCAACATAAGCCGCCACGCGGGGCGAGTCGTGATGGATGTCACTAGGGAGAACCGCCTCTGCTCCGTAAACCATGAAGAAAGGCGTGTAACCCGTAGATCTGTTGGGGGTAGTATTGATACTCCATAACACGGAATGTAACTCCTCCACCCAACAACCCGGCGTCCTCTGTAAAGGAACCATAAGCTGGGGCTTGATGCCTCTCAGGATCTCTTGATTGGCTCTCTCAGCTTGACCATTGGATTGGGGGTGATCCACTGATGATACATCAAGCCGGATATGCTCATGTTGACAAAATTCTTCCATAGCACCCGTGGATAGATTAGTGCCATTATTGGTTATAATACTATGGGGAAAGCCAAAACGAAAAATCACCTTCTTGATGAATTGAACTGCTGTCACTGCATACATTTGCTATCTGGCTCTGCCTCAATCCACTTTGTAAACCTGTCAACTACCACTAGACGGTGTGTATTTTTATCTTTAGACCTCTTGAAAGGCCCAACCATATCAAGCCCCCAGACTACAAATGGCCAAGTGATTGGAATCATCCTCAATTCTTGAGCTAGTACGCGAGCTCAGCGTGAAAACTTCTGACACCCATCACACTTATTGACCAAATCCTTAGCGTCGGTGTGAGCCGTCAGCCAATAAAACCTGTGACGGAAAGCTTTGGCTACAAGAGACTTAGAGCCCACGTGATGACCACAATCTCCTTCATGAATCTCTCGCAGAATCGCACGACCTTCTTCAGGAGAAACACAATGTTGAAACACCCCTTTCACACTGCGATGATGCAACTCTCCATTGACAACAGTCATTGACTTAGACCTCCGGGTTATCTGCCTGGCCAAAGTTTCATCCTAAGGTAAGTCGCCCCGGGTCATATAGGCCAAATATGGAACTGTCCAATCAGGAATAGCATGAAGAGCCGCCACCAGTTGTGCTTCTGGGTCAGGAATAGCAAGATCATCCTCTCTGGGAAATTTAACAAAAGGGTTATGCAGAATATTCAGGAAAGTATTAGGCGGTACCGGCTTACACTGAGACCCTAACCGGCTTAAAGCATCAACCGCCTCATTTTTCCTGTGATCAACATGCTCAACCTGATAACTTTAAAGTGACCTCCTATAGCATCAACCTCTCGACGATAAGCCGCCATGAGTGGATCCTTAGAATCCCAAGTGCTAGAAACTTGCTGTGCTACCAGATCTAAGTCACCGAAACACCTCACCCGACTTAAGCTCATCTCCTTAGCCATCCGAAGACCATGGAGCAAGGCCTCATACTTAGCTGCATTGTTAGTACAAGGGAACATCAACCGAAGAACAAAAGAAAACTTATCACCTTGTGGGGAAGTTAACACAACTCCAGCCCCCGAGCCTTCCAACTGTCTGGATCCATCAAAGTGAATAGTCCAATATGTGTTGTCGGCCTTCTCCTCAGGCGTTTGCAACTCTGTCCAATCATTGATAAAATCCACAAGTGCTTGAGACTTGATAGCTGTACGTGGCACATACTTTAACCCATGAGGCCCAAGCTCAATGGCCCACTTGGCTACCCGTCCTGTGGCTTCTCTATTCTGAATGATATCCCCTAAGGGGGCAGAACTAACCATAGTGATAGGATGACCCAGAAAATAGTTTAAGATTCCGGCTAGCCATAAAAACCCCATGCACCAACTTCTGCCAATGTGGATTCCTTTGTTTGGACTCAATAAGGACCTCACTAATGTAGTAAACCGACCGTTGAACCAGATATTCTTTGCCAGTTTCCTTCCTTTCCACTACAATGGAAACACTGACAGCTCGGCTATTGGCAGCCACATATAACAGCAAGGGCTCCTTGTCAATGGGAGCAGCAAGAACTTGCGGCTCAGCCAATTGTTTCTTCAAGGCCTTGAATGCCTGATCAGCAGCATCACTCCAGACAAAGTGATCTGTCTTCTTCATCATCTGGTACAGAGGAATAACTTTCTCACCCAACCGGCTTAAGGCCGCAACACGACCCGCCACGCACTGAACATCATTAATACACGCCAGCTTAGCCAGAGAGGTGATTGCTTTTATCTTCTCCAGGTTAGCCTCAATACCCCGTTCAGAAACTAGGAAACCCAACAGTTTGCCAGCTGGCACACCAAAGGCACACTTGGCCTGGTTAAGCATCATCTTATAAACCTGGAGACTATCAAAGGTCTCCTTCAAATCATCAATCAAGGTTTCCTTCTTTCTGGATTTCACCACAATGTCATCCACATAGGCATGCACATTACGATCGATTTGATTGTGGTGGCAATTTTGCACACACCGTTGGTAAGTCGCCTGGGCACTCTTGAGCCCAAAAGGCATAGACACATAGCAGAAGGCTCCAGCCGGAGTGATAAAAGCCGTCTTCTCCTGGTCCTTAACTGCCACTTTTATCCGATGATAACTAGAATAAGCATCCAAAAAGCTCAAACGCTCACAACCCGCCGTAGCATCAATAATCTGATCAATACGAGGGAGAGCAAAGGGATCAGCCGGACAAGCCTTGTTTAAGTCCGTGTAATCCACACATATATGCCACGTGCCGTTCTTCTTAAGCACCAGGATCGGGTTAGCCAACCACTCAGGGTGAAAAACTTCAACAATGAAACCAGCCGCCAAGAGCCGGGCCACCTCTTCACCAATGGCTTTATGCCTCTCTTCATTAAAACAACGAAAAAACTGTTTAACCGGTTTAAACTTTGGATCAATATTAAGAGTGTGCTCAGCGAGTTCCCGCGGTACACCTGGCATGTCAGAAGGTTTCCATGCAAAGATGTCCCGGTTCTCACGGATGAACTCGATGAGCGCGCTTTCCTATTTCGGATCCAGATTAGCACCGATGCTGAACTATTTGGATGAATCGCCAGGAACGAAATTGACTAGCTTAGTATCATCTGCCGACTTAAACTTCAAGACCAGATCATGCTTCGTAGTTGGCTTCTTGAAAGATGTCATGTTAGCCGGGTCAACATTATATTTGTAAAACTTCAACTCCTCTGTTGTGCAGACAGACTCGGCGTAGGCTGCATCACCTTCGTCGCATTCCAAAGCTATCTTCCGGCTTCCATGCACCATGATGGTCCCCTTGTGACCCGACATTTTGAGCTATAGATAAACATAACAAGGTCTGGCCATAAACTTAGCATAAGCTGGCCGTCCAAACAGAGCATGGTAAGGGCTCTTGATCTTTACCACTTCAAAGGTCAATGTCTCAGACCTCGAATCATAGTCATCTCCAAAAGCAACCTCCAGAGATATTTTTCCAACCGGATATGCCGACTTATCAGGCACTACACTGTGAAAAACAGTATTCAATGGCTTAAGGTTTTTGTCAGTCAATCCCAAGCGATGGAAAGTTTCATAATAAAGGATATTGATGATGCTGCCTCCATCCAGGAGTACTTTGGTGAATTTGTATCCTCCCACCTGAGGCTCCACCACCAAAGCCAAATGACCCAAATTATCAACCCGGGGTGGGTGATCCTCACGACTCGACACAATGGGTTTCTCAGACCATCGCAGGTAACGAGGAACCGCCGGCTCAACGGCATTTACTCCCTTTTATGGAGCTTCTGATCCCGCTTGCATAAACTTGTAGTGAAAACATGGTACTGCCCACTGTTCAACTGCTTCGGGTTACTCTGATAACTGGACTGCTGCTGCTGATTCCCCTGATTGTTCTGTTGGCCATAACTGCCCTGATCGCCTTGGTTTTGGAAGCCGGAATTAGAACCTCCACCACCATAACTCGGGCCGTGAGAGCCGCAACCTGAGCCGCCACCTGGCCCATGATTTTTTGAAAAAGATTTGAATTTCTGTACTCATTCACAATGAAGCAATCCTTCCAGAGGTGAGTGGATGGCCTCTCCCGTGTACCATGCCTTGGGCAGGGCATGTTTAGTTGCCGCTCAAGATCAAAACCTAACCCTCCGATCCATGCAGGCGTCTTTCCCTTACATCATTGTCCATTATTCTGTGTATTGGTGTTAGCTACAAAATCCAAACTATTATCAGCTTTGCTCTTACCTTGCCTCCCTGATTCACCGGGTTATGCTGTTGTCCTGTGTTACCGCCGCTCTTCTTTCCCTTCCCAGGCTTTTCCTCAGACTCAGGGTCCTTGGTACCACCAGAGTCGGCATACTTAACCAGAGCCGCCATCAGCTCCCCCATGTCATTGTAGTGACACTTGAGCTACCCTAACTTCTGCTTAAGGGGCATAAAACGACAGTTTTATTCTCTAACATCAAGACTGCCGAGCCGGCATTAATGTGATCCGACGAATGCAGGATAGTCGAGACCCGACACACACAATGGGTTGTTGACTCGCCTTCTTCTTGGATACAGGAATCTAAATCCACAATCGACATAGGCTGCTTGCATGTATCCTTAAAATTCTGGATGAACCGGGCTTTTAACTCGGCCCACGATCCAATGGAGTTAGCAGCCAACCCTTTCAACCAATTGCAGGCTGTCCCCTCCAACATCATCGTGAAGTACTTAGCGCATGCAGCATCATCAACATCCAGCAACTCCATTGCCATCTCATAACTCTCAACCCATGCTTCAGGGGGTAAGTCGGCTATGTAGTTGGGCACCTTATGAGGACCTTTGAAATCCTTGGGCAAGCGTATGTTGCGTAAAGCCGGTACCAAACGTGGCACTCCCAAGGTTCTGGAGGTTACCCCCATCTCCACCGAAGTTGTTGAATAAACCGGGGAACGTTGATGAGCCCCTTGCTGAGCCGTCAGCTCAGCTTCCCAGCGTGCTCTGCCCTGATCTACCAAATCCTGAGCATTAGCACCACCACGTGCCAGGTCGTGTCCACGGAGCGGGTTACGATGTCTCTCACTGGTTGAAACGGCCGGTGAATGAATTTGTCTACTATAACTCCGGCTTGGGCGAGGGGTTGAATGAATCCTCTCACGATTGTAGGAATAAGCCCCCTGCTGTACCAATGCTGTCTGAAGAAGCTCCCTAGCCCTCTGTGTTTCAACCATAGCTGGAGACTCGCCTTCCACCGGGAGAGCCGCCAATCATGATGCCGCAGCGGTCATGTTATCCAAAGGGTTAGAGTAATGACCCGGTGGTGTTGGAACATACTGCAGAGGAACATTATTCAGACGAGGCGGATCCGTCACGCGTGGCTGAGTCGGCGCTCTAGCTTTAGGTGTGGTTACCGCCCGGTTTACCTCTGGCGGGTCACTGGTCCCTGCACCAGGTGTGTTGAAGAGGTTCCTTGCCTCATAAACCGGAGGCAGATGACTCCGATGCCTTCTCCTCATGATGTCATTCGAAGCGTTCTGATCCAACGAGAGCCGGAAGGAATCAACCTGGATCCGTTGTGCATGAGCATCCAGAACATTTCGTTCCGCCATCATTCTCGTGTCCTCAGCCGCCAGATCCTCCTTGGATTGAGCTATGTGATCTCGCATCTTTGCAATTTCCGTGTTATGCTAATCTTGATCTGTCGGGTTGACTTCTGTTGTTACCAATGTTGTCAAGGTGTCCAGTAAGTCGGACAAGACCTGAGCCGACGGGCCCACGGGGCCTCCTGCCCCGGCCGCCGTCACTGTTGCTGACCCGAAAATCATTGCTGCTATAGTCAAGGAATTCTGCACTGGTTGTGCACCGGCCATGAAAATCGTGACCCAGTTCGGCGGCTCACAGGGGTCCGGAATACTGTCACCATCGGAATAGCCCCCAAGCATGTCGTCCTGCAGTTGATACAACAAAGTAGTCTCACCCGTGGACGACTCACCATCAGAGTAGATCTCCATCTCACCACCAGACATAGCTCCTTCCTCGAATTTTGCCCCATGGATGAACCCAACGAAGGCGCGCTTCACAGCAGGTTGAATCTGGGCGGGTCATGCTTGCTGAGGCATCTCGATAATGTCGGTGCAGATGTCCGGCTCAGGGCCTAGTTCGCCGATCTTGCCGATGAAGACCTGGATTCCACCGAAGGGGACTCGGTGCCTGTACTCGATGGAGCCGGCCTCGGGGCCCCAGCCTGCGTCGTCGATGTAGAGCTTGTTGCGACGACTCTTGGTCATCTGGCCCACAGCGTATCCCTTGATCCCTTCGAAGTTGCCCTTCAAGAACTCGAAACCACCGTGCGCTGGCCCCACGGTGGGCGCCAACTATCATGGAATTGTCATGGCAGATGTCCTAGTGTGAGGACTTAGTCATGGAGCCATCGCACTAGGTTAGCTTAAAGGGGTTAAACGGGACAAATGACAGAGGAGTTTATATGGGTTCGGCCCCTTGCAGTCAAGGTAAAGGCCTACTCCAGTTGAGGTGGTATTGCTTATGTTTCGATTACCAGGGAGCGAATACGCTTGACCTAGCTTTCGATTTGTTGTCTCTTGCCCTAGGTCGCCGCCGGTTCGTCCCTTTATATACACAGGTTGACGCCCGATGGTTTACAGAGTCCTGGCCGGCTCATAAACAACGAGTCTGGCTCAGTGACTAACTACACATGCCTTATGATACAAGTTACATAAATATATGGCGGTTTGCACTTGTTTGGGCCTTAAGTCGCCTTTGGGCTCCGGGCCCTGTCATCTTCATAATAGACTACCGCCTTAAGCGTCTTCATGGGCTTTGTCTTGATAAACCGCCAGGGACTTAACCCGGCCCCTCCTGGGTGGGTTAACCCAATAGTTATATCCCCAACAATAGCGGTAGACCCTACCAAGGTTCAGTCCGCCACTGAGTGGTTGGCACCCACATCACATGATATTATAGGAGGTTCATTGAGAGTTTTTACAAGATTACGAAAGCCATGACGGAGTTGTTGAAGAAGGGCACCAAGTTCAAATGGACCGAGGAGTGTGAGGCCATTTTTTAGGAGTTGAAGAAATGTTTGGTTGCAACCCCAATGCTGATTTTTTCGGATATACGCAAGGATTTCCCGACGCTTCTCGCCTAGGACTTCGAGGGGTACTTATGCAGGATGGAAGAGTTGTTTCATATGCCTCACAGCAACTTCGACCTCATGAGTTGAATTATGCCACGCATGATTTGGAATTAGCAGCCGTATTGCATGTGCTCAAGACCCAGAGACATTTTCTGATTGGAAACCGTTGTGATGTATACACGGATCGTAAGAGTTTGAAGTATATCTTCACACAAAAGGAGTTAAATCTCAGGCAAAGGAGATGGTTGGAGCACATAAAGGATTATGATATGAAGTTGCATTACCATCCAGGAAAGGCCAATCTCGTAGCGGACGCTTCAAGAGTTTTGCCAATACCCTCGTAAGCGGAGGATTACTGCTGGAGTTAGTCGAGAATCTCAAGGAACTTCGTTTGGAGATAGTTCCAAGAGGTTTTGTTGCAGCAATGGAGGTTCAATCTACATTATTGGGAAAGATTCGAGAAGCTCAGAAGGATGATAAGGAAATTGTTGAGATAAAGGAGAAAATGAGCAAAAGAAAAGACAAGGGTTTTCGTGAGGATGAGCACGAAACGTTATGGTTTGAGGATCGTGTATATGTGCCCAATAATGCGGAAATCAGGAAGTTAATACTTCAGGAAGATCATGACTCGCCATACTCGATTCACCCCGGGAACACCAAGATGTATTTGGATTTGAAGGAACGTTTCTGGTGGATAGGTATGAAGAAGGATATTGCCTAGTATGTAGCAGTATGTGACGTATGTCAGAGAGTGAAGGCAGAACATCAGAAACCAGTAGGATTACTCCAGCATATGCCGATACCCGAATGGAAGTGGGACAAGCTTGGCATGGATTTTATCACCGGATTACCTAGGACCCGATCGGGATATGACTCCAGCTGGGTAGTAGTTGATTGCTTGACCAAGGTAGCTCACTTTATCCCCGTGAAAACCACTTATATGAGTGCAAAGTTGACCAAGATATATATGACCAGGATCATATGTCTGCATGGAGTTCCAAGGACCATCGTATCAGATAGAGGAACACAGTTTACCTCGAAGTTTTGGAATCAATTGCACCAAACTTTGGGTACTAGGCTAGAGTTTAGTACAGCCTTTCATCCGCAGACAGATGGATAGACCGAGAGAGTCAATCAGATTCTAGAGGACATGTTGAGAGCTTGTGCGCTAGACTATGGATTTAGTTGGGATGGCAATTTGCCTTACGCAGAGTTCTCATACAACAACAGCTACCAGGCTAGTTTGAAGATGGCCCCTTTCGAAGCTTTGTATGGAAGAAGGTGCGGGACACCGTTGATGTGGGATGAAGTAGGAGACCGCCAGTTGTTTGGACCAGATTTGATCAAAGAATCTGAAGAGAAGGTTAAGTTGATTCGGGATAGACTGAAGGTAGCTCAGTCTAGGCAGAAGAGTTATTCCGATACAAAATGTAAGGAGGTAGCCTACGAGATTGGAGAGAGAGCATATCTTTTTGTATCACCCCTGCGAGGTGTTTAACGATTTGGAGTTAAGGGAAAGTTAGCCCCGAGATTTGTAGGACCATACCGAGTTTTGGAGCGTATGGGAGAAGTGGCCTACAAGTTGGAGTTACCCGAAGGATTGTCAGTAGTTCATGATGTTTTTCATGTTTCCCAGTTGAAGAAGTGCCATGCTGAGATGGCCGAAATTGCTCTAAGAGATACAATGCCCTTGGAAGCAATTCAGTTGGAGAGTGACCTAACCTACAAAGAGAAACCAGTCAAGATTATCGATTTTGCCATCCGAGTTACACGCAGCAAGGTTATCAAGTTTTGTAAATCTCAGTGGAGCCATCATACCGAGGAGGAACCTGGGAACAAGAGGAAGACCTACAGAAAGACCACCCACACCTATTCTCTAGCCAACCCGAATCTCGAGGGCGAGATTCATCTTAAGGGGGGTAGGTTTGTAACATCCCAATTTTTCAATTTGGATGTTATATATAGGTCATCATATGCATACCATATTTTATTTGAATTTTGGTTGAGATCCTAGAAATCTTAAGGAACTCAAGGACCCCAGGAGAGAGTTGGAGGTTTCACAAATTTTCATATTTGAATTTTTCTTCAAATTTGAAAAGAGGGTCAATTTGATTTTAAATATTTTCTCTCCAATTATTTCCAAATATAAAAATAAATGAGAAAAGATAAAATGACTTCTTAAAAAGAGAGGAATATTGGAGGAGAATTTTTAAAATCAAATTTATATTTTATTTGATATTTTATTTGAAATTAGAAAAGATGCATTTTTGAAAATTGTATTTTTAGACCAGAAAAATGTTCACTTTGTCCTAAATATTAAGTTTGGACGGTGCAAATTATTTTTGGTATTTTTAGAATTTTTTTAATGTTTTATCAGGATTTTTTTCGGGTGAAATTTATTTTTAGAAAAAGTCTTCGTCGCCCGGCTGGGCCAAAGGCCGAGCCGAGCCGGCGCGTCGCCCACGCCGCCTTACTCCCTGGCAGGAGAGTCTGCGTCGCCGCCGCCGTCTGAGTTCGGCCAGGGCACGCCTCCCAAGGCCGACCCCGACCCCTACTCCAAGCCGCCTCGCCGCCGCCCTTTATAAGCCGCCCCCAGCTCCTCTCCTCACCCCGAGCCGCCGCACCACCGCCTCCACAGCCGAGCCACGCCGCCGCCACCGCTGCTGCTCGTCCCGCCGCACCACCGCTGCTGCTGCCGCGCGTCACCGCCGTCGCCCGCTGCCGCGGCCGCCGCCAATCACCGACGCCGCCCGAGCCCCGCCTCACCGCCGCCAACCGCCGACGCCACAGGAGCCCCGCCTCGCTCCCGCCAACCGCCGGTTCCCGCCGTTGTCTCGCCGCCGCGGTTGACTGGTAAAAAACTGCTCGGTTCACTGGTTTATTTTCGGTTTAGGATGGATCGGTTTTTTATTTTTAGTTCGTTATTTGACGAACGTTCACCCCTTAGTTTATTTTAGCTAACGGGTTTAGTTCGTTTCACTCTGTTAGCGAACGTTCGTTCGTTAGGTTTTTCTTTTTATTTTATTTTCAACCAGGGACCTATCCACGAATACTTTTATCACAGATTAGTCCCTGATCTTCAAACCCTCGTTACTTTTTGCTCGTTTGTCCAAATCCAGTGAAACCAACGCCAAAATCTTCGTCTTGTTCCCCTATTTACAGATAATCAACTTGAACATGGTTTTGACAATTTAAAATTTGGTCTTTACAGATAATCAACTTGAACATGGTTTTGACAATTTAAAATTTGGTTTCAAGCAGATTTGAATTCGAACTTCTTTTGATCGTAGTTTGAGTTTCGTAGCTCCGATTTGATTGATTCTTTTTGCAAATCGAAGCTCTTGAGTTGAACTTTCAGTTTGGATCTTTTATCTTGAGATTTACCCTTGCATCTTATGCTTGAGTGATTATGTATGCTATTGTTTGTCTACGATAGAGTTTCCGGAGTGCGAAGCGTGCTACTATGAGTCACTAGGGTTTTCAGATCGTCAGCAAGGCAAGTAACACTTTGATCATACTTCTCATACCCAGTTTTAATGCATTAGTTTCAACCCTCAAACATTGCATGAGTAGGTTTGATAACATGTGGGTATTGGGAAGTAGTTGATGAGGTAGGAACGTATTGTCTTTATTTCAAACCCTCGTAGTTACTTCTACGTTATGCTTATTCTGCTATGCTATGCTTGTAGACGTGGTTTGGTTTGAGTGATCCATGACAGATGTGAGAGTTTTAATTAATGGTTAAACTTAAGGTGGCTACTTTAATACACATCTGGGTGGATTGGTTGGGGCACCCTAGAGCATCCAGTGGTTGTCCGGACGCCTGGAGCAATCCAGTGTTGTCATAGGATATCCCGGAGTACCCGTGTGATCATCCTATGGTTTGCCACTCAGGCTCAAAGGGATCATAAGATTATTCATGCTAGAAATTTCCGTGTGCAGCCACAAGCCATTATGGGCTCTGGCATAGTTGAGTAAGTTGTGTGATCTCTTTCAGTGGTAGGCTAGCAGATGTAGGGGATCTAGGTGGTACTGTCTACCCAGAGTAAAGAGTTCATGCTTCTGAAAGACTGTGTCTCGAACATCCGTTTCTCAAACATCATGTAGTGCAAGAAATCTAATGGAGGAGATCGAGTTTTGTGGGGAAAAGTGCGCAAAACTCTGCAGAGTGTATAAACTAATCATGGTTAGCCGTGTCCCCGTTGTCGGTGTCAAAACCGGCGGATCTCGGGTAGGGGGTCCCGAATTGTGCGTCTAAGGTCGATGGTAACAGGAGACAAGGGACACAATGTTTATCCAGGTTCGCGCCCTCTCTATGGAGGTAGTACCGTACTTCCTGCTTGATTGATCTTGATGAATATGAGTATTACAACAGTTGATCTACCACGAGATCGTAATGGCTAAACCCTAAAAGTTTAGCACGTCTGACTATGATTATGAGGATATATGTCTACGGACCTAGCCCTCCGGTTTATATAGACACTGAAGGGATCTAGGGTTACACAAGGTCGGTTACAGAGAAAGGAATCTTCATATTTGGACACCAAGCTTGCCTTCCACGTCAAGGAGAGTCCCATCCGGACACGGGTAGAGTCTTTGGTCTTTGTATCTTCACAACCCATCAGTCTGACCCATGTCTAATAGGTCGGACGCCCGAGGACCCCTTAGTCCAGGAATGCCTCACCCGGTTATGGACATCTTGAGTATCTGGTGCTTGAATTATTGATTTGATCTCATCACTCTACTTTATTAATTTGTTGGGTTGATAATTATTATTTTGGGATTGAGTTGGAGGAACCTTCTCAATGTTTTCAACAAATTTTGTAGTTAAATAAAATATACTCCTTTGTTTCTGGGGAAAACTAGCTTTATGCAAATGATAACCGTAGAGCCTCCACCAGCCATATATGCATATAGTGTTAGCTGTTATTTGTTCATTGCTCTATAGTGTTATCTTGCCAGCATATTCCATGTGCTGACCTACACAGGCTACAACGTATTATGTTGCAGAGTTTTCAGACGAAGAGTAAGGTGCGCTAGGTCATTGTCATGCACTCAGCTATGCCGTTGGAGTTGATGGACTCATTTACTCTCGAAGCTTTCGTTGTTATCTCATTTAGATGGCCTTCAGCCATATTATTGTAATAGTTCTCTTTCGAGACATTCGATGTAATAAGTGTGTGATTGAAATCTGTTATAAATCCTCAAGTATAGTGTGTGTCAGCATTACCGATCCAGGGATGACACTTATACACAGAGATTTGACCATCTCAGGTCAGATCGCTACAGAAGTCATGCCAAAATTCATGGAAAAATCCGGCATGATCTTTGCTAAAAAAGGACATATCGAGCGCCTGAAATTTGCCGGAACAGAAATTAATTAACACTCCGGCAAAACATAGGCCACTCGGAGGTGTAACCTGCAAACTTGGCCGGCCACTTGGGCAAGCACATATCCTATTTGAGAAACACAAGATATACATGTTTATATCTACATCATATGAGCATTCAAACTTGATGGTCATTGCATTTCAATGGTTGAAAATATGAACAAAAACATTTCAAAATATCTTATAGGACCCATATTGACATGGAGATTTGGCTGGTCTCACCTCGAGGTCGGAGGGGGTCGATGACGGGGACGATGGTGGGGATGATGGAGGGGCTCCTTGATTTCTGCAAAAACGAAAACCCTATAAGCTATCAACTAATCAAATGCATACGCCTTGCATAGTGGGGTCCAATTTGAGCATTCAAAATAGGAGTAGTTCTCCAATTTGAGCATTCAATAAGCAAAACCAAATCATAAAATAAATTAGTATTCAAAGTAGCATGCATTCAATAAGAAAAACTAAATCATCTCTTACATCCGTACATCGTCGAATATTATCACTAATACATCTCGAATAGTATCATACATATAACATCACTAATACGGTAAAACCCTAGCGAACGACGGGTATAATAATGAACATGATGCTTCTATCGACACCTCTCTCTCTAAGCATGTGGACATGTTTTTCGATTTCGGTTTTCGCTTGAGGACAAGCGAGGTCTAAGCTTGGGGGAGTTGATACGTCTATTTTGCATCATGTTTTCTTAATGTTATTTATGATGTTTTATCCATAATAATGCTTTTTGGAGTAATTCGAATGCCTTTTCTCTCATAATATGCCAGGTATACACAAAGAGGGCGAATTCCGGCAGCTGGAAATCTGGACCTGGAAAAGCTACGCCAGGCCACTTATTTTGCACAACTCCAAACAAGCTGAAACTTCACAGAGATTTTTTTATCAAATATATGAAGAATATTGGAGCAAATAACTACCATAGGGGGCCCACCAGGTGGGCACAACCCACCTGGGCGTGCCATGGAGACCAAGCGCGCCATGGAGCCCAGGCGTGCCCTGGAGGGTTGTGCTCACCCAGGCCCACCTCCGGTGCCCATCTTCTGGTATATAAGTCATTTTTACCTAGAAAAAAAATCAGAAGAGGTCTTTCGGGATGGAGCGCCGCCGTCTCGAGGCTGAACTTGGGCAGGAGCACTTTTGCCCTTCGACGGAGCGATTCCGCCGGGGGAACTTCCCTCCCGGAGGGGGAAATCATCGTCATCATCATCACCAACAACTCTCCCATCTTGGGGAGGGCATACTCCATCGACATCTTCAACAACACCATCTCATCCCAAACCCTAGTTCATCTCTTGTGTTCAATCTTGTTACCAGAACTATACCTTGGTGCTTGCGGGTGACTAGTAGTGTTGATTACATTTTGTAGTTGATTACTATATGGTTTATTCGGTGGAAGATCATATGTTCAGATACAATATGCTATTTAATACCCCTCTGATCAAGAGCATGATTATCATTTGTGAGTAGTTACTTTTGTTCTTGAGGTCACGGGATAAACCATGTTGCAAGTAATCATGTGAACTCGATATGTGTTCGATATTTTGGTAGTATGTATGTTGTGATTCCCTTAGTGGTGTCATGTGAACGTCGAATACATGAGACTTCACCATATTTGGGCCTAAGGGAATGCATTATGTAGCAATTAGATGATGGGTTGCGAGAGTGACAGAAGCTTAAACCCCATTTTATGCGCTATTCCGTAAGGGACCGATTGGATCCAAAAGTTTAATGCTATGGTTAGAATTTATTCTTAATACTTTTCTCATAGTTGCGGATGCTTGCGGGAGGGTTAATCATAAGTAGGAGGTTTGTTCAAGTAAGAACATCACCTAAGCACCGGTCCAGCCACATATCCAATTATCAAAGTACCGAACACGAATTAAGCCAACATGATGAAAGTGACTAGATGAAAATACCGTGAACCCTCAAGAACGCTTTGCTTATCATAAGAGACTATTTTGGTCTGTCCTTTAACTCAAAAGGATTGGGCTACCTTGCAGCACTTTTGTTACTACTATCGTTACTTGCTCGTTACAAATTATCTTGCTATCAAACTACTCTGCTACTTACAATTTTTGCACTTGCAGGCATTACCTTGCTGAAAACCACTTGTCATTTCCTTCTTCTCCTCGTTGGGTTCGACACTCTTACTTATCAAAAAGAGCTACAATTGACCCGCTATACTTGTGGGTCATCAAATACCCAGTGCACAACTTTGATGTGGCACCTGTCGCACAAAAGCACAGTATTGCTAGTCAGCCACCCCTAGCTACGAATGCATGCCCCCAAATAGCTAGGTCTGAAATATCACCCTACCATAACACAAAACCTATAGGAGTCCATCATATATATGGTCAAACTTCCCCTTTCACTTCCCGACAAAGGTGGACCGTGTGCCGACCCACAAATGTGTGCTTATGGTGCAAGATGGATGAGACCACATATGAACCACCTGCTGGTGGCCCTACAATATATATGAAAAGGGTGTGGTGTGATATTTAACTACCATTCACAACTTTGATGTGGCACGTGTGCCTCGCAAATTAACCGGACTTCCCCGACCCCACGGAGGTTGCAGGTAGTGCGAAGTAGCACCCACCCCCCAAACACACACGTCGGGGGGAGGGCATCTCACCACGACGTACTGTAACACGGACCAAGCAAAATCCAACTTGGTCGTACAACCATTCCCGCTCGTTGTTGGTCAAAGTGATGGACGTCCACACGGCCCCGCAAAATGGGCTAGCTTGTTGCTAATAACCTTGCGATGCAGTACTGTATGAAGACAAACCCACCCTGTGCATGTGGCCCAAGTATGTATATGGAAGTGGTGTGTGTGGTGTTTGAATGCCCAATCCGCAAATTTGATGTGGCACCATGCTTTGGAATCGTAAAATGCCCACACTAAGCGATGGTTCACGACGCGTAGCATGCACTCAAACTTAATTAGGCTTGGGCTTGTTGAGTCTAGAGTAGTCATGCTATCACATCTAGTAATCATTTCTTGCAAATGGTTAGAAACACTTACTAGACACAGCTTCACTAGTCTTCTGGTCTTTAGCCTTGGCAGCAGCCAGTCGAGCCCGCAGCAGATCAAACTATTGGGCTTTCAACATAGCGACCTATTCCTTACAGCGAGTCAACACGAGATGATGGGCTTGTCGTTACGATTCCGCATACAGCTGGTCCTCTCGGTCCTGCTTCAGATCCTTCTACAATTGTGCAATCACTTCCACTCCTACTGAAGCGTGATCCTTTAACATGGGCTTCGCGTCCCTTATAGGGAACTTTCATAAATCAATGTCATCCCGATTCCAAAGTCACATCGATCTAGCCGGTAACACCTCATATCACTTTGCGGCCTCACGCACGGTATTCCCACGGGTGTCGCCTTACCATGGCCCGGGACCGTTTGCGCCTTTTGGCTCACGTATATGATAGTGTCGCTAGCATCCATATGACAGAGAACCCGGGCCGACATGACTAGTCGTGAACCCAAAGTGGCACTAACTTACGGGACAGGCATACATGAATCAACATCGAGCATGTCGGTCAGCAGCGTGCGAATCCGGGCTGTAGCACTGGGCTAACAGGACTCCGGTGAACCGGGCTGTAGCAGGCTAGGCAGGACTCCGGATGTCACCGCGTGACATTTCCCCGAAGGGACAGACACAGGAACAAAGTGAATCACATGCCGGCCAGTCAAGTGTTCCGGAGCAGTAGTGCTGGGCTAGCAGGACTCCGGTGAACCGGGCTGTAGCGGACTACTATGGCTCATGGAAGCACAAGACTACATTTCCCCATAAGAGAGGCTACCAAGGATAAACAACTAGGTTGTCGGATCCCACACATACCAAGCATTTCAATCATACACACAATATGCTCGATATGTGTAAATACAACATGGCATCACAACATAGACTCTACGACTCAAGTATTTATTCATTAGGCTCCGAGGAGCGAGATATTACAAACATGGGTCTCATGACCCAACAATCATAACATACAAATCAAAGCACAAGCGGAAGCTTAACATGTCTGAGTACAGACATCTACAAATGAAAAAGGCTGAGAAGCCTGACTATCTACCAGATCCTGCCGAGGGCACAAGATCGTAGCTGAGGTATCAAGCTAAACGTCGAAGTCCACAGAACTACTAGCGAGACTGACGTCTCTCTGCAAAAACATAGAATAGGCAAACGTGAGTACAAATGTACCCAGCAAGACTTACATCAGAACTAACTACATATGCATCGGTATCAACAAAGGGGTAGTGGAGTTTAACTGCAGCAAGCCAGCTTTGACTCAGTGTCTAACCTGAACTACGACTGCAAGCAACTCTTTTTAGGTGGTGCACACGAGTCCACATATTCACCATATCAAATACACCACTATGGATCTGCTCCCGTCTCCCTACGAGAACGCCATCCATAGCACTCACGCTTATCTTGCGCATTTTAGAGTATCCACTTTCACTTGTCTATGAACTATGCAAGGGGTCCAAGTTTCCATATCCGAGGAATCCGGCTATTCGAATAGATAATGATAACCCTGCAGGGGTGTACTTCTTCACACACGCTCCCACCACTTATCACCATATACACGTCATGTATCTCAGCGACCTTCAAGCGGAAGCCTGGCGAGGGTGTCGGCCACGACCTGACTAACCACACGAGTCTCTAGTCCAGGTTTATCGCCTATTCGGGTTCCATCTGCGAGGAGATCCGGCCGGAGTTTCGCTCACAGCCCCAAACGATGTGTGCAGGGTTCCCGAGACACCGAACGGGCGCCCGGTACACCGTGCCACGGTGTATCTACCGCATCATAGCCCACCCCTAGGGTTAGCGCTACGCACGGCCGCCAACACATATCCTATAAACACCAGAAACTAGTTGCAACTCCTAGACAGAGGACTAGGGCAGTTAATAAGTCGAGAGGGTCAATTAAGGATCCCAATGAGTGGTAGTAGTTGTTCATGGATCACAAACACGGAACTCAGTTCCTGAGGACGGTTTCAATGAGACAACCCACCATGTACTCCTCCATGGCCTCTAACCGCTACCTTTACCAAATCGTGTTCACACACTTAGCTCACACACAGTAGGACATGTTCATCGCCATTCCAATTAATCCCCGAGGAATCAGACCCGACTCAACTCTAAGCAGTAGGAGGCATGACAAGCAAGCATTAATGAGTAGGCACATCAGGGCTCAAACAACTCCTACTCATGCTAGTGGGTTTCATCTATTTACTGTGGCAATGACAGGTCATGCAGAGGATAAGGGGTTCAACTACCGTAGCAAGTAACAGATGAATCATTGTTGTTCTAAACTCCTAATGCAGTAAAAGAGTGCCGGAGTGAGAGAGTGGGATTGTATCAGAATGAACAAGGGGGTTTTGCTTGCCTGGCACTTCTGAAGATAGTATAGTTCTTCATCGGTGTCATCGAACTCATCGTCGGAACCACGTCTATCGAGAGGGGACAAATACCGGCAAACAAAGAGGAACACAATCAATGCAATGCAACAATTATGATGCATGATAATGTCATGGCAATATGCTGTTGATTGAGCTAATGCAACTAGAAATCATATTAAATGAAGTTGGTTTGAACCAAGGGTTCAAATTCAAACTCCATATGTGCTTATTTAAATGTCAATTATGCAAATTGCCCTGTGCAGCAACCCTAGGTTGTTCAAACATGCATGCAAATGCCATAGACAGATTCCTTGAATTTTTCTGATAATTTTTCATATATAATTTATTTCATTCTGAGTTATAGATTATTTTCTATGATTTTTGGAAGTTTAGGGGATTTTCTAAAAATAAATAAATCACTTAGATTTATTTAAAATACAGAAAAGCATTTACTGTGTCAGCCTTGCATCATGCTGACGTCATCTGGTCAACAGACGCGGTCCAGGTCAAACCTGACCAATGGGACCCACTGGTCAGTAGTTAGTTAACTAACTAAAGTTAGTTAGTGTTAAACTAATACTAATCCTAGTTTAGTTACTGGCCTGGGGCCACACGTCAGTGACCCAGGGGTCAAACTGGGCCCACATGGTCAACGGTCAGCGGAGTCAAACCCACCGGCGACTCGACGCCGGCGAGGCCCGAGACGGCGGCGCGGCTCGGAAAACGCCCACAGGGCACGGGCGAGGCCGTTCTTGGGCTCGTTGGAGAGCTCCTGCAGGCGCGCGTCTAGTGGTGGTGGAGGCCGGTTCTATCGTGGCCGGAGCCAACGACGGCGAGCTCCAAGGCGGCGGCTGGAGTTCGGCCATGTGCGGGGTTGGGGCTGCGGCATGCAAACACGGAAACTGAGGCGCTAGTGAGGCACTACGCGATGCGGCAAGCATGTTGGGTAGCACGGGATGACCAAATGGTCGCCGGAGCGACGCCGGCGACAAGCTCGAGCGGAGGCGAGCTTCGCCCATGGTGGAACTATGGCCTAGAGGGTGCAAACATGCGGGAAAGAAGAGGGGAAAAGCGGCGGAGCTCACAGGGAGGTCGATGAGCAGATAAGTGGGCTCGGGGGCGACCGGAGCGAGGCGAATCGATGAACGGCGTCCGGCGGGTACCGAGGTTGAAGACGACCCGATGGCGGCGATGCAGGGCCTCCGGCGAAGCGTGGCTCGGTGGGGAGGGCGAGGGCGTCGCGGCGGAGCTTCTGGACTCATCGGTAGGGCGAGGGGTGGTCGGTGGCTGCGGCGGCAGCGAGTGGCGGCGACGGCTCCGCTCGCCTTCGGGAGAGAGAGCGAGACAGAGGAGGGGGAAAGAACGAGAGAGAGTGAGAGAGGAGCGGGGCGTCTCCGTGGCACATCCAGAAGAGCCGGGGCGTCGCGGTGGAAGTAGGAGCTGGCGCGCACGCGGCGACCACGCGCCCTGCCTACTGGCGTGAGGAGGAAGACGATAGAGGGGGCTGCGGTGCTGGGCTGGGCTGCATAGTTGGGCCGCCAGGTGGCTAGGTGAGCTCTTCTCTCTCTCTTTTCTAATTCTTTCTGTTTTCTATTTATCTGTAACCTCTGGGCTTTATTAAAAATACCAGAACGTTTCTGTAACGCCCTCGATGCGGCTATAGCTCCCACGTGTCGAGGCACGACTTAGAGACATAACCGCATTGAAAGCAATGTCGCAAGTCAGGCAATCATTACAACATCCCATGTAATATATAATAAAAGGGGGAGATACATAGTTGGCTTACACTCGCCACGTCACATCAGAGTACATAAATAACATCCATCATACAAACACTCATGGCCCGACTACGGCGCCAAAATAGAAGAAAACCCAACATGCGACAAGGCCCTGAATCAAACCCCAACTAGGCACCACTACTGATCATCAGGAAAAGACACGTAGTAACGCTGAGAGTCCTCGTCGAACTCCCACTTGAGCTCGTACTCGTCACCTGGAGCAGAATCACCTGGACCTGCATCTGGAGTTATAGTATCTGTGAGCCACAGGGACTCAGCAATCTCGCACCCTCGCGATCAAGACTATTTAAGCTTATAGGAAGGGTAAGGCAAATATATGTGGAGATGCAGCAAGCGACTAGCATATATGGTGGCTATCTTATTCGCAAAAGAGAGCGAGAAGAGGAGGCAAAGCGCGAGCGAGAAACTAGAGAGCAACCTGCGCAAACATTACTCCAACACCGTGTCCACTTCCCGGACTCCGCCGAGTGGTCTCATGACCCAACAATCATAACATACAAATCAAAGCACAAGCGGAAGCTTAACATGTCTGAGTACAGACATCTACAAATGAAAAAGGCTGAGGAAGCCTGACTATCTACCAGATCCTGCCGAGGGCACAAGATCGTAGCTGAGGTATCAAGCTAAACGTCGAAGTCCACATGGAACTACTAGCGAGACTGACGTCTCTCTGCAAAAACATAGAATAGGCAAACGTGAGTACAAATGTACCCAGCAAGACTTACATCAGAACTAACTACATATGCATCGGTATCAACAAAGGGGTAGTGGAGTTTAACGGCAGCAAGCCAGCTTTGACTCAGTGTCTAACCTGAACTACTACTGCAAGCAACTCTTTTGAGGTGGCGCACACGAGTCCACATATTCACCATATCAATACACCACTATGGATCTGCTCCCGTCTCCCTACGAGAACGCCATCCATAGCACTCACGCTTATCTTGCGCATTTTAGAGTATCCACTTTCACTTGTCTATGAACTATGCAAGGGGTCCAAGTTTCAATTTCTGAGGAATCCGGCTATTCGAATAGATAATGATAACCCTGCAGGGGTGTACTTCTTCACACACGCTCCCACCACTTATCACCATATAAACGTCATGTATCTCGGTGACCTTCAAGCGAAAGCCTGGCGTGGGTGTCGGCCACGACCTGACTAACCACACAAGTCTCTAGTCCAGGTTTATCGCCTATTCGGGTTCCATCCGCGAGGAGATCCGGCCGGAGTTTCGCTCACAGCCCCAGACGATGTGTGCAGGGATCCCGAGACACCAAACGGGCACCCGGTACACCGTGCCACGGTGTATCTACCACATCATAGCCCACCCCTAGGGTTAGCGCTACGCACGGCCGCCAACACATATCCTATAAACACCAGAAACTAGTTGCAACTCCTGGACAGAGGACTAGGGCAGTTAATAAGTCGAGAGGGTCAATTAAGGATCCCAATGAGTGGTAGTAGCTGTTCATGGATCACAAACACAAAACCCAGTTCCTGAGGACGGTTTCAATGAGACAACCCACCATGTACTCCTACATGGCCTCTCACCGCTACCTTTACCAAATCTGTTCACACACTTAGCTCACACACACTAGGACATGTTCATCGCCATTCCAATTCATCCCCGATGAATCAGACCTGACTCAACTCTAAGCAATAGCAGGCATGACAAGCAAGCATGAATGAGTAGGCACATCAGGCTCAAACAACTCCTACTCATTCTAGTGGGTTTCATCTATTTACTGTGGCAATGACAGGTCATGCAAAGGATAAGGGGTTCAACTACCGCAGCAAGTAACAGATGAATCGTTGTTGTCCTAATGCAGTAAAAGAGAGCCGGAGCGAGAGAGTGGGATTGTATCAGAATGAACAAGGGGGTTTTGCTTGCTTGGCACTTCTAAAGATAGTATAGTTCTTCATCGGTGTCATCGAACTCATCGTCGGAACCACATCTATCGAGAGGGGACAAATACCGGCAAACAAAGAGGGACACAATCAATGCAATGCAACAATTACGATGCATGATAATTTCATGGCAATATGCTGTTGATTGAGATAATGCAACTAGCAATCATATTAAATGAAGTTGGTTTGAACCAAGGGTTCAAATTCAAACTCCATATGTGCTTATTTAAATGTCAATTATGCAAATTGCCCTGTACAGCAACCCTAGCTTGTTCAAACATGCATGAAAATGCCATAAACAGATTCCTTGAATTTTTTTGATAATTTTTCATATATAATTTATTTCATTCTGAGTTATAGATTATTTTCTATGATTTTTGGAAGTTTGGGGGATTTTCTATGATTTATTTAAAATACAGAAAAGCATTTACTGCGTCAGGCTTGCATCATGCTGACGTCATCTGGTCAACAGACGTGGTCCAGGTCAAACCTGACCAGGGGGGACCCCTGGTCAGTAGTTAGTTAACTAACTAAAGTTAGTTAGTGTTAAACTAATACTAATCCTAGTTTAGTTAGTGGCCTGGGGCCCACACGTCAGTGACCCAGGGGGTCAAACTGGGCCCACATGGTCAACAGTCAGCGGGGTCAAACCCACCGGCGACTAGACGCTAGCGAGGCCCGAGACGGTGGCGCGGCTCGGAAAACGCCCACAGGGCATGGGCGAGGCTGTTCTTGGGATCGTTGGAGAGCTCCTGCAGGCACGTGTCTAGTGGTGGTGGAGGCCACTTCTATTGTGGCCGGAGCCAACGACGGCGAGCTACAAGGCGGCGGCCAGAGTTCGGCCATGTGCGGGGTTGGGGCTGGAGCGTGCAAACGCGGAAACTGAGGCGCTAGCGAGGCACTACGCGATGCGGCAAGCATGTTGGGTAGCACGGGATGACCAAATGGTCGCCAGAGCGACGCCGGCGACAAGCTCGAGCGGAGGCGAGCTTCGGCCATGGTGGAACTATGACCTAGAGGGTGCAAACGCGTGGGAAAGAAGAGGGGAAAAGCGGCGGAGCTCACAGGGAGGTTGATGAGGAGATCAGTGGGCTCGGGGGAGACCGGAGCGAGGCGAATCGATGAATGGCGTCTGGCGGGTACCGAGGTTGAAGACGACCCGATGGCAGCGATGCAGGGCCTCCGGCGAAGCGTGGCTCGGTGGGGAGGGCGAGGGCGTCGCAGCGGAGCTTCTGGATTCATCAGTGGGGCGGGGGGTGGTCGGTGGCTGCGGTGGCAGCGAGCGGCGGCGACGGCTCCGCTCGGCTTCGGGAGAGAGAGCAAGACAGAGGAGGGGGAAAGAACGAGAGCGAGTGAGAGAGGAGCGGGGCGTCTCGGTGGCACATCCAGAAGAGCCGGGTCGTCGTAGTGGAAGCAGGAGCTGGCGCGCGCACGGCGACCATACGCCCTGCCTACTGGCGTGAGGAGGAAGACGACAGAGGGGGCTGCGGTGCTGGGCTGGGCTGCACAGTTGGGCCGCCAGGTGGCTAGGCGAGCTCTTCTCTCTCTCTCTCTCTCTCTCTCTCTCTTTTCTAATTCTTTTTGTTTTCTATTTATTTGTAACCTCTGGGCTTTATTAAAAATACCAGAACGTTTCAAAAATCCTGAAAATAATTGTGGGCTCTGGTTGGAATATTCCCAACAGCCCTCACTTAAGTTCAGAATTAATTGAGCATTTAAAATATTATATAGCATTTAAATGCCCAATTGCAAATAGCATATGATTTAATTCAAAAATCCAGGATGGCCTAAAAATATGTGCATCATTTTTGTCAGAGGTGCTGGACCAATTCAAAAATGATGAAGATTTCTAAAGGGTATTTTGGGATCATTGAAAAGATTTAAGTTTGAACCTGGTTGAATTCATTTGGTGCTAGGGTTTCAACAATCCGCATTTCAAGTTTCATGAAATATAAACATGATGCATGGATGCAATGCCACTAGTTGCAAACAATTCTAGGGCTGTGACAAGCAAGTACACTTACTATGTGCTTCCCTAGTAAAGGCCTTGACCTGTGACACCTCGGCTTCTGACACACCTACTTGTGCCTTGGTCCGAGCTAGCTCCTCAGACAATTTTCCATTCTTCTCCCGAGATGATTGCGAATTCACAAAAAAACTATCAAGCCTCCATACGGTCACACGCGACCTCGCCACAACTTGGGGGCTACTCGCACACAAGTCACTGATTCTTATCTTACTAATAGAATCCACCAACTGGATGTACCATCCAGCCGGTGTCTTGGGGCTACTGCCTATGCGACAGTTTGTCCCCCCTTTGGATAAAAGCTTCGATGCACGGATAACTATGGCCGAGTATGATTTACTCCTAGAAAAAAGTGAATTCCGAAACAAAAATACATGCAGACAATTCGACAAAAGGTCTATCGCCTTCTCAAAAATGGTGTGGGTGGCGCTGAGGTAGGTGTCCATCGAGCTAAGGGCATTGAACTCCTGGTCGGCAAAAGCAGAGCTCCTTAGGGCGGCCTTCCAACGTTGATGATACATTAGGCTTTCAACCTCAGAGGTAGTGACCTAGCAGGCTCCCGAAGTGACTAGTTGAGGCGCTTTGGGGACATTTACCGAAGTAAAGACCGGCTGCCCACCTGGTTTCGGGGCCAAATTGCCCGCCCCTTCAGTTAATGGAACCTCAGTGGACCGCCTACATAGGAAACCAAATGGTTAGGCATGAAAATACTTAACCTCCTGGGCAAGTGCAATTTTGATAAGATTACCTATTCGGGGGAGGAGTGTTATGCTCCGCCTCCATGGCTGCCCCTGTTGAGGAGCACCATGTGTAGCAATTGAAGGGCCCCCTCGAGGGGCCGTACCGTTACAGGAGCGCTTTCAGCATCGAGCCTTAGGAAGAGAGGTCAGGGTGCTCAAGGCAGAAGTTCTCTTTCTGAATGAAACAGGGGTAGGTTTTACTGAGGAGGATGGTCGTATCCCTGGCAAGTCCGGAGTAATGGCTACTTTCGAGCTGTCAAGGCTCTCTTGGAAGAATGTCCCTTCCTCGTATATTATGGACAACTCCTCGTTTTCACAAAAACATGGTCGGCATCTCGATAGTAGCTTCCCGGCTCAGGCGCGAGGAACTTCAACTACTCGACCCAGAGTCTCCATTGTTGGTCAAATACATTTGATATTTAAAAAGAGTGAGGCTTATTGCTCGATAAATGAAAGGGTTGGAGGACGCTTACTCTGTCGCCGAGATTGTAGTAAGACAAGCCAAAAATAAACTTCCTCTTAGCGAAGTCCGCGTCTTCTCCTTTGTGTAGGCCAGCTATGGTTGTGCAAAAGCTACATCATTATCGAAGCCACTTTGGATTGACCTGGTGGTGTCATCGGTGTCGTTGTACATGCACAATGGATGTTGTCTTTGCGAAGAGATTGGACTCTTCGGTCGATGGACGTTGGCATCACATCTATAATGGTCAAGCCTATATTTGTCAGACACCTCACCTTTGCTGCAAGACGAGCCACGTCAGCATCATCCTGTTGAGCATTGCTTCGTGGCCTCCAGCTATAGAGCTTCCTAGGAGGATCTGAAGAAAAGAGCAAAAGCCCGGGCCAAGCTGGCTCATGTAAGGGTATGTCAGCCATGTAAAACCACTCCAACACCCACGTGTCGTCTTCTCTACGAGTGTCGGGGGGTATCCAATTCTGACTATTCTGCACACCTTGACAGCTCCTACCTCGTGTAATTTCTTGTCTCGGGAGCAGGGCATCATGCAGAACTATCCTCTCCACAACCCAAAGTGGGCCTCGCATTTGAGGTACATCTCACATAGGGCAATGAACCCCGCGATGTGTATGATCGAGTTGGGGGGGTCAGGTGATGGATTTGAATCCCGTAGAACTCAAGCAAACCACAAAGGAAAGGGTGGATTGGGAATCCTAGCCCGCGCAGGAGGAAGGGAACGAAGGATTCTCGCTCATCCCTGATACGTCTCCAACGTATCTATAATTGTTTATTGTTCCATGCTATTATATTATCTGTTTTGGATGTTTAATGGGCTTTATTATACTCTTTTATATTATTTTTGGGACTAACCTATTAACCGGAGGCCCAGTGCCAGTTTCTGTTTTTTTGCCTATTTTAGTGTTTCGCAGAAAAGGAATACCAAACGGAATGAAACCTTCGCGATGATCTTTCTTGGACCGAAAGCAAACCAGGAGACTTGGAGTGGAAGTCTGGAACTCCGTGAGGCGGCCACAAGATAGGAGGGCACGCACAGGGGGTTAGGCGCGCCCCCACCCTCGTGGGCCCCACGGAGCTCCACCGACATACTTCTTTCGCCTATATATACTCTTATACCCTAGAAACATCAGGGGGAGCCACGAAACCACTATTCCACCGCCGCAACCTTCTGTACCCGTGAGATCCCATCTAGGGGCCTTTTTCGGTGATCTGCCGGAGGGGGAATCGATTATGGAGGGCTTCTACATCAACACTATAGCCTCTCCGATGAACCGTGAGTAGTTTACCACAGACCTCTGGGTCCATAGTTATTAGCTAGATGGCTTCTTCTCTCTCTTTGATCTTCAATACAAAGTTCTCCTCGATGTTCTTGTAGATCTATTCGATGTAATACTCTTTTTTGGTGTGTTTGCGGAGATCCGATGAATTGTGGGTTTATGAACTTGATTATCTATGAAGATTGTTTGGTTCTTCTCCGAATTCTTATATGCATGATTTGATACCTTTGCAAGTCGCTTCGAACTATCGGTTTAGTTTGGCCTACTAGATTGATCTTTCTTGCAATGGGAGAAGTGCTTAGCTTTGAGTTCAATCTTGCGGTGTCCTTTCCCAGTGGCAGTAGGGGCAGCAAGGCATGTATTGTATTGTTACCATTGAGGATAAAAAGATGGGGTTTATGTCATATTGCTTGAGTTTATCCCTCTAGATCATGTCATCTTGCTTAAAGCGTTACTCTGTTCTTTTGAACTTAATACTCTAGATTCATGCTGGATAGCGGTCGATGTGTGAAGTAATAGTAGTAGATGAAGAATCGTTTTGATCTACTTGACACGGACGTGATGCCTATATGCATGATCATTGCCTTAGATATCTTCATAACTATGCACTTTTCTATCAATTGCTCGGCAGTAATTTGTTCACCCACCGTAATACATGTTATCATGAGAGAAGCCACTAGTGAAACCTATGGCCCCTGGGTCTCTTTCTTATTATATTGCATCTCTTTTATTATCGCATTTCGTTTACTATTTTGCAATCTTTACTTTCCAATCTATACAACAAAAATACCAAAATTATTTATCTTATTATCTCTATCAGATCTCACTTTCGCAAGTGACCATGAAGGGATTGACAATCCCTTTATCACGTTGGTTGCGAGGTTCTTGATTGTTTGTGCACGTACTAGGTGACTTGTGTGTTGTTTCCTACTGGATTGATACCTTGGTTCTCAAAAACTAAGGGAAATACTTACGCTACTTTGCTACATCACCCTTTCCACTTCAAGGGAAAACCAACGCATGCTCAAGAGGTAGCAAGAAGGATTTCTAGCGCCATTGCCGAGGAGATCTACGCCAAGTCAAGACATACCAAGTACCCATCATAAACTCTTCTCCCTCGCATTACATTATTTGCCATTCGCCTCTCGTTTTCCTCTCCCCCACTTCTAAAATGATTTTCAAAAACCTTTGCCTTTTCTTTGCCCCTCTTTCGTTCGATCTTGTGTTACCATGTGACTTCTATTTGCTTGCATCTTTGCTTGCTAAAAATCTATTGATATGGATCC